>NC_134689.1:29760359-29860369 GCF_050947455.1 Rhinoderma darwinii
TTTTTTTTAGGTTTTTTTATACAGCGTTCACCAAGCGTTATAAACTATGTTACCTTTATTCTGCGGATCAGTATGATTCCGGCGATACATATTTTATGGCACTTTTTTATGTTTTACAACTTTTTGCACAATAAAATTACTTTTGTAAAAAGAATGTATTTTTTCTGTCGCCAAGTTGTGAGAACCATAACTTTTTTTGTCGACAGGGCTGTATGAGGGCTTGATTTTGCGAGACGAGCTATCGTCTTTATAGGGACCATTTTTGGATACGTGCGACTTTTTGATCACTTTTTATTCCAATATTTGTAGGGCAAAGTGACCAAAAAACAGAAACTCTGGAATAGTTTTTTACGTTTTTTTTATACGCTGTTCACCGCGTGCAATAAATAATATAATATTTTTATACCTCAGGTCGTTACGGTCGCGGCGACACCAAATACGTATGGTTTATTATTTTTTTCTCAATAATAAAGGACTTGATAAGAGAAAAAGGGCGATTGTGTTTTATTTTATTACTTGAAACTTTTATTATGTTTTCAAACTTTTATTTTTTTCACTTTTTATTACACTTTTTTATACTTTTTTTTTACACTTTTTCTCAAGTCCAACTAGGGGACTTGAAAGTCCAATTGTCAGATTAATTTTTTTCTAATACATTGCACTACCTACGTAGTGCAATATTTTAGATCTGTCAGTTATTCACTGACAGCAAGCCGATTAGGCTTCGCCTCCCGGCGGGGCCTAATCGGCTTCCGTAATGGCAGAGCAGGAGGCCATTGTGAACTCAGCCTTACCAAGCTGTATGGAGTTGTAATATTGTGTAATAGAAGTGGATGGGCCTTTGGGGCAACTTTGTATGCCTCCAATTACATAAGGTAGAGAGTTATTCCCATCTTATAAAGTGATGACATATAGCTGGGATATGACCAGGGGCGTAACTAGGAAAGACTGGGCCCCATAGCAAACTTTTGACTGGGGCCCCCCCTCTGCTGGGAATCACACAACCCCCCCCCCTTGTAGATAGTGCCTCCCTATAGATTCCACCACACAGCGCCCCCCTATAGATAGCACCATACACAGCCCCCTGCAGATAACGCCATACAGCCCCCCTGTAGATAACGCCATACAGACTCCCTCTGTAGATAACGCCATACAGACCCCCCCTGTAGATAACGCCATACAGCCCCCCCTGTAGATAACGCCATACAGAACCCCTCTGTAGATAACGCCATATAGCCCCCCCCCCCCCAAAAAAACGGCCTATAGTTTGTCCTACAAAAGACATGCATCCCCTATCCACAGGATAGGGGATACATGTGTGATCGCTGGCAGCGATAAGGAGAACGGGGGACCGAAAGTCCCCCGAAGTTCTCCATGACTAACCTCGGACTTCCGGCGTCTGCGCAGTTCAATAAAAATGAAAGGAGCGCTAGTCACGCATGCGCACAAGCGCGACCGGCGCTCCATTCATTTCTACGGAGCTGCCGACACAGACCCCGGAAGTCTGAGGTTTGTCATGGAGAACTTAGGGGGGACTTTTGGTCCCCTGTTCTCCTCATCCCTGCCAGCGATCACACATGTATCCCCTATCCTGTGGATAGGGGATACATGTCTTATGTAGGAACAACCCCTTCAGTGGCGTCGCGCTGTAGCAGCCATAGCGGCTGCTAGCGGAGCCTGCGGCCATGGGAGGGGGCCGTGCCGGCGGGTGGCACGGGCCCCCTCATGCTGCAGGCTCTGTAGAAGTCGCTACGGCTGCTATAGCGGTAGTTACGCCACTGCGTATAGGTTTGTACGGCGTAAAACTACAGCTCCCAGCATGGCCTGAACAATGATAAGGATATGCTGGGAGATGCGGTTTCACAAAAAAAATCCTATCACCATCATCTCGCTGCAGATCATACAGTGACTACATTACTGATTAGAGGCAGAATAAACATTTACATTAAGTGACTCACCGGTGACGTCTCAGATTGTAGTTCTTTTCTTCTCCCTCCGGTTCAGACATCTATGATGGATTTCTCCCGGCCATGACCCATTTCTGCAGTTTTCCGTTCAGATGTCTTCAGCTTCTCACTTTTAAAACATTTCTGCTCCTATAAACAAAGTTAAAATTCTCAACACATCTAAATATAACTGTCACAAACACACAACATGCCCCCTGTAGATAGTGACCTACATAGAAGCCCCTATAGATAGTGCCCACATATGGACTCCAGAGCTGCAAGGCAATAGTGCTAACCACTGAGCCACCGTGCTGCCCTACATATAGCTTCCCCTATAGTTAGTGCTCCACGTATAGCCCACCTCTGTATATAGTGTCTCACATATAGCTCCCCCTGTATATAGTGTCCCACATATAGCCCACCCCTGTAGACTGTGCACTACATATAGCCACCCTGTTGCTAGTGCCCCACAGGTAACCCACCCCTGTATATAGTGTCCCACATATAGACCCCCCTGTATATAGTGCCCCACAGGTAACCCACCCCTGTATATAGTGTCCCACATATAGACCCCCCTGTATATAGTGGCCCACATATAGACCCCCCTGTATATAGTGGCCCACATATAGACCCCCACCTGTATATAGTGGCCCACATATAGAGCCCCCTGTATATAATGGCCCACATATAGAGCCCCCTGTATATAGTGGCCCCCACCCCCACATATAGACCCCCCCTGTATATAATGGCCCACATATAGAGCCCCCTGTATATAATGGCCCACACAACCACATATAGACCCCCCTGTAGCTACTACCCCACATATAGACCCCCCTGTAGCTACTGCCCCACATATAGACCCCCCTGTAGCTACTGCCCCACATATAGACCCCCCTGTAGCTACTGCCCCACATATAGACCCCCTATATATAATAGCCCACATAAAGATGACCCCCCCCCCCACTATAGATAATGCCATTCACATTTTTATGAGGGGAAAAAAAAAAACTTGACATACTCACATTCGCCGGTTCCCACGCTGTTCACTGGCGATGCAGACATGCTCTCTTCTGAGCATGTCTGCAGGAGCTGAACGAGCGTCCTCCAATGACGCCGATTGGCGGGGCAGAATGACTTGCCCCGCCAATCAGCACCTTCCAAGCATGGAAGCGGCGCGATGATGTCATCGCGCCGCTAGCCAATCAGTGTCATTGTAAGGCACTGGATGGTCAGGCACGGAACATGCCCGGCCATTCAGTGCTAATACATGTATTTGGCTGCCGCTAGCACTGGGGCCCCCTCCGGTGCTAGCGACACCTACAGGCATGAGAGGGCCTGTGTAAGGCTCGGCGTCGCGGGCCCCACAGTAGCGGCGCTACCGCTGTAGTAGCCATAACGGCTGCTAGCGGCGCCACCGGGCCCCCTCAAGCCCCGGGCCCCGTAGCAGCCGCTACTGCTGCTACCGCGGTAGTTACGCCACTGGATATGACATCACTTTATGAACAGTGGGGGACCGACCTCTGCAATTTTTTTTTGTTAAACCCCTTAACTAAAAGCTGAAAGTCTCCACTTCAATCACATCTTGATTCCTTTGTGGAGGTGTACAATGGCTAAATAATGAAACTTGTGTCACTGTCCATATACTTCTGGACCTGACTGTATATTACTAATCTCAATAAAGGAGAGCAATGCTTTAAAAACAGAATCATAAAAGGGATCTTTTAGGGTATCTTATATGTGTGTGTGTGTATATATCAAGTTGTACAAATATCCCCATCTCTTGGGTAAATAAAACAACAATCGTGATTTATTTTTTTCTTTACAAAATTTGTTGAGCAGGTCCTTGAATGTATCCACATTGCCCCCTAGTGGTAGAATTTGTTACCTACACTATTTGTCATACAATTCCCTAATTAATTCTTTGAAGTGGCATCACTGGTGGAACCTAACTTCAATATAATTTACCAAATTCTCTTTAAATTTTATAGGTCAGTATGTTAATCAGTGTATAGGCAGCTGGTGACTAGATTAAAGGGATTGTCTCACAAAGACAATTCCTTTTTAATTAGAAGTCGTCTGATTGTCACGTGTCCGGGCTCTTTAATCGCTATCGTATAGTCAGCCATTGTTATGTTCTAGAGCTAAATCTTCTGATCATTCTGTATACTCTACTAGTATACAGAGACACTTGCCTGTTCACTTCATTTTTTCAAACTGCACCATGCTTTATCCCCCGGAATGTATCATCAGAAAAAAAACGTACTATTTAAATCAGGTATTTATTCTAAATATACCCAAAAAATTGTGTGGTGTTTTTTTTTATTTTTTATCTGACCCTTCACATAGAAAAAAATGTAAAGGGGTTATCCAGGTTTTTAAATTGATGGCATATTCTTAGGATGGACCATCAATATTAGATACGTGGGGGGTCCGACCCTCGGTTCCCCTGCCGATCAATTCTTTAAAAAGACGCAGATAAACAATAAATGCCCCCGGATATCGATGCGTGTAATGTATTTACATAAGAAATCTGGTGGTCTTTCTGTTCCGAATATGACTAAATATTATAAAGCAGCTAGAGTGGCCCAGTTATTCCTTACCCACCTTCCACCGGATAAGGCACCGTTATGCGTTTCTCTCGAATTAGCCCAACTCTCTCCTTACTCCTGGGGAGCATTGATGTGGTTGACCTCACCCCTGCCATCTTCCCTGAGAAACCTATCTCCACTGTCACATCTCTCGTTACTCCTCTGGCGTACGGTTAGGTTCAAACAGTCTCGTCACTCACCAGTGACTACTATATTTGGTAAACCACGTCCCCCCCCAGGGTTGCAGAGTACTAACTTTAGTTGGTGGTCGTCTTAGCAGCTTACTAGAATACATAACTTTCTTGCAGGGGGACATTTGATGACACGGACTCATTTTATTACCACTTTTAATCCCCCCCCCCCTTCTGAACATTGCAAGGCTGCTCAACTTTTTAATTTCAAGAGCTGATCCCTACACAAGATGAGCTGACATATACTACTATTGAAAGACTTGTTATCTACTCACTCACCCGAGTGGGCTTATTGTCTATGCTATATAGTATTTTCAATGCTCCCCCTTCTGATACTAAACTTTCATATATGCTGAAATGGGAGGAGGACATGGGTACCGGCCTTTCCACTGCACAATGGAAACGGTGCTGTGACACAATAAGTAAAGGTAGCTGGCACGTTTCCTTGGTAGAAACCTCGGTGAAACTTCTACATAGAGTGTATTTAGTTTCAACATGCCTTTACGCAATTTATCCCACGGTCCCAGCCAATTGTTGCAGAGGTTGTGCGTCTGAGGGAACTATGTATCGTATGTGGTAGTACTGTCCCCAAGTCACAGCACTATAGAAAGGTGTCTGTTCCGTGATTTCTGACATGTCAGGTTACAAGAGTCTCTGTCACCACATTATTAGTGCCCTATCTTCTACATAATGTGATCGGCGCTGTAATGTAGATTACAGCAGTGTTTTTTATTTAGAAAAACTATAAATTTTGGCTGAGTTATGACCTATTTTAGATTTATGCTAATGACTTTCTTAATGACCAATCAGCGTCATACACTTCTCTCCATTCATGTACTCAGCACATAATGATCTCGCGAGATCACGCTTGCTGTCACTTACTCACACATTAACGTTACTGAAGTGTCTTGAGAGTGAATAGACATCGCTTCCTGCCAGGACGCGATGTCTATTTACAATCCCGACACTTCGGTAACGTTTGTGTGGGACTTAATGACAGCAAGCGTGATCTCGCGAGATCACGCTGTAAGCTGTCATATACAGCGTGATCTTGCATGAATGGAGAGAAGTGTATGACGCTGATTGGTCAGCGTCATACACTTCTCTTTAGGGCATGACCACACATGGCGGAATTCCTCCGCAACTGTCCGCATCAATGCCGCACAGAATCTGCGTTGCAGATTCTGCAGCGGATCTGCACAAAATGTGCAGAAAATTGATGCGGACTGGCCGCTGCGGACTGCAGGAAAAGTGCTTCTCTTCTCCCTATTCAGTGCAGGATAGAGAGAAGGGACAGCACTTTCCCTAGTGAAAGTCAAAGAAATTCATACTTACCGCCCGTTGTCTTGGTGACGCGTCCCTCTTTCGGCATCCGGCCCGACCTCCCTGGATGACGCTCCAGTCCATGTGACCGCTGCAGCCTGTGCTTGGCCTGTGATTGGCTGCAGCCGTCACTTACACTGAAACGTCATCCTGGGAGGCCGGACTGGAGACAGACGCAGGGAGTTCTCGGTAAGTATGAACTTATATTTTTTTTTACAGATACATGTATATTGAGATCGGTAGTCACTGTCCCGGGTGCAGAAACAGTTACTGCCGATCGCGTAACTCTTTCAGCACCCTGGACAGTGACTATTTACAGACGTCTCCTAGCAACGCTCCCGTCATTACGGGAGCCCCATTGACTTCCTCAGTCTGGCTGTAGACCTAGAAATACATAGGTCCAGCCAGAATGAAGAAATGTCATGGTAGTAAAAACAATACGCTCCGCAGCACACATAAGATCTGCGGACTTCATTGCGGAATTTTGACTCTCCATTGAAGTCAATGGAGAAATTCCGCCATGAGTCCGCAACCAGTCCGCCACTGCTCCGCAACAGACAGAGCATGCTGCGGACACCAAATTCCGCTCCGCAGCCTATGCTCCGCAGCGGAATTGTACGCATCGTGTAAACGAACACTGCTAAATTAAAGTGAAAGTCAATGGAGAAACGGCTCCGCTGCGGATTAACGCTGCGGAGTGTCCGCAGCGGAATTTAAGTGAAATTCCGCTATGTGTGAACCCGCCCTTACAGCGCCCACTTGGTCAAAAGCTAAAAAACGCCCAGTAGGGCATTAAAGAGGCTCTGTCACCAGATTTTGCAACCCCTATCTGCTATTGCAGCAGATAGGTGCTGCAATGTAGATTACAGTAATGTTTTTATTTAAAAAAAACGAGCATTTTTGGCCAAGTTATGACCATTTTTGTATTTATGCAAATGAGGCTTGCAAAAGTACAACTGGGCGTGTTTACAGTAAAAGTACAACTGGGCGTGTATTATGTGTGTACATCGGGGCGTTTTTACTTCTTTTACTAGCTGGGCGTTAGGAATGGGAGTGTATGATGCTGACGAATCATAAATACAAAAATGGTCATAACTTGGCCAAAAATGCTCGTTTTTTAAAAATAAAAACGTTACTCTTATCTCCATTGCAGCGCCGATCTGCTGCAATAGCAGATAGGGGTTGCAAAATCTGGTGACAGAGCCTCTTTAAGAAAGTCATTAGCATAAATCTAAAATAGGTCATAACTCCGTCAAAATTGATCGTTTTTCTAAATAAAAAACACTGCTGTAATCTACATTACAGCGCCGATCACATCATGTACAAGATAGGCCACTTATAATGTGGTCACAGAGCCTCTTTAAGGTCCCAAACCGCTTGCCCATTTGTCTGGTTTCGGCCACACCTCCCCGAATCCCTAATTCAAGATTTAAACTTGCCCAATTTATATTACTAGCAACCCGCATTTAAATTGCCTCGAAGTGGCATACTGCTGGCTTGAATATTATTACTGTTATAGACAGGGTCAATTGTATAGCAATATACAAAAAATTGGAAGCTATTAGAGCTGACTCGATGGATCTTTACCGTAAGGTCTGGGACCCATGGCCCTCCTCCTCTCATGCACCCGATTTCCGTTATGCCATTACTCTGTGATATTTCATAATGGTGTCATCTTTTGATTCTGTTTAGAACCTTCCCTTATTTTTGTATGTTGATATATTGTACTTTATCTGATTAAGTGACTGTATGTAGACTATCTTTATCATGGCTAATTTTCTTTCTTTTTGTTATTTAATCTGTATTATTCTTTCTTATGTCCCTCCGCTCCCGTATACCTTTACCCTTTTCCTTGTTTCTTATTTTATCACCCTGCGTGGGGATACCCAATCCCATGTTTTTACGTTTTCCCCCTTCACTTTATACCACTAAATACTTTTGAAATGAAAAAGACCCAGATAAACTCATTTAAGTTTTCACACTGGCCACTAGAGCAGACACATTAGGATGTCACTTCCTGTTCTCTGTAGATCACTTGTCAGCTTTGCTGTATATACAGGCACACGATGAGGAGAATAATCTCATTATTAATATTATTAGATGATAGTGATTTAAAGGTGTTGTCCGGTCCCCAAAAATTGATAGCCTATCCTCAGGATAGGCCATCAATATCTGATCGGTCGGGGTCCTACTCCCGGCACCCTTGTTGATAAGCTGTTATGAGTTCTGTGGCCCCTTCAAAACAGTTGATCGGTGGGGAATCCGGCCCCGGACTGTTTAGATATTGATGGCCTATCCCTGATGCCACACAGCTCCCCTCCCTGTAGGTAGCGCTGTTGGGGTTCCCTCTAGGAGTGGAATCCCCAGCCAGAGCATTGCCGACATCTCAGGCTTGGGATTCCGCTTCAGGAGAAGACCTTGACGTCACTGTCCATATATGGACAGTGTTGTCAGGGGCAACCCCAGGGCCATAGTCCCGGGCAGAGCACTATTAGCACTCAGCCTAGGACTCCTGCTCTGCTCCTGACATCACTGTCCATATATGGATAGTGATGTCCGGAGCAGAGCTGAAGTCCCGGGCAGAGCGCTAGTAAAGGCTCTGCTCCGGTACTCCGGCTCTGGGGAAGCCCCTGACATCACTGTCCATATACGGCTAGTGATGTCAGGGGCAACCCCAGAGCCAAAGTCCCGAGCAGAGCGCTACTAGCACTCTGCCTGGGACACTGCTCTGCTTCTGACAACACTGTCCATATATAGACAGTGATGTCAGGGGCTTCCCCAGAGACGGAGTCCCGGAGCAGAACCGCTTCTAGCTCTCTGCCTGAGACTCCTCCTCTCCTCCTGACATCACTGTCCATCAGAGGCGTAGCTAGGGGTTTAGCACAGGGGGGGGGGGGGAAACATATCTGAGTGGGCCCCCCTAACGCATGTTTACAACTGAAGAGGCACATTCTAATTATATACCAGCCATCATCCCTATATATAACCCGATCATCCCTGTATATACCAACCATCATTCTTGTATATAAACCCCATCATCCCTGTATATACCAGCCAGGCTAGTATTCACAGGGATGATGGGGGATATATACAGGGATCATGGTTGGTATAAACAGGGATTATGGTGGTTTTATACAGTAATCATGTCTGGACCAGCCATTATCCATGTATATAACCCCCATCATCCCTGTATACAACCCCATCATCTCTATATATACTAGCCATTATCCCTGTATGTAATCCCCATAATCCCTGTATATACCAGCCATCATTCCTGTATATACCAGACATCATTCCTGATTACAACCCACATCATCCCTATAAATACCAGTCTGGCTGGTATATACAGGGATGATGGGGTTTATATAAAATTATGATGGCTGGTATATACAGGGATGATGGTGGTTACATACAGGGATGATGGGGGTTATATGCAGGGATGATGGGTAGTCCAGCCATCATCCCTGCATTTACCCCCATCATTCCTGTATATATCAGCCATTATCCCTGTATACAAACCCCATCATCCCTGTATCTATTCATTATTGAGGAGGGGTGCTTGCTCACCCTCTCTTCTAACACGCAGGTTTCTTCTGTTCCTCCCTGGTGGATAGCATTAGAAGTGTACTCTGCTCTAGCAGATGTGCCTAGCATCTGTCTCTGATTATAATACCACCATACACTGTGTCCCACACACACACAGTGCTCCCTGTAGATAGTGCCCCCATAGATCCCTCTGTAGATAGTACCCACATAAAGCCCCCAGTAGATAGTGCCCCACATATAGCCCCCCTGTAGATAGTGCCCCACATATAGCCCCATGTAGATAGTGCTCTACCTATATCCCCCTGTAGATAACGCTCTACTTATAGCCCCCCTGTAGATAGTGCCCCACATATAGTGACCCACATATAGCCCCCTGTATATAGTGCCCCACATATAGCCCCCTGTAGATAGTGCCCTACATATAGACCCCCTGTAGATAGTGCCCTATATATAGCCCTCCCTGTATATAGTGCCCCACCTATAGCCCCCCCTGTAGATAGTGCCCTACATATAGCCTCCCCTGTAGATTGTGCCACTATAGCTCCCCCCGTAGATAATGCCACTCACACTTTTAAGTAAAACAAAACAAACTTTACATACTCACATGATCCCGTTCCCGCACCGTCCGGTGGCAATGCAGACCTGCTTACTTCTGAGCAGGTCTGCTGGGGCTGAACGATGCAAGTGGCGCGATGACGTCATCGCGCCGCTATCGGCGTTGAAAGGCGCTGATTGGCAAGGCAGAATGACTTGCCCTGCCAATCAGTGCCTTTCAACAACGGAAGCGCTAGCGTCGTTGAAAGGCGCTAATTGGCTGGGCAAGTCATTCTGCTCTGCCAATCAGCGCCTTTCAACGACGACAGCGGCGCGATGACCATCACGTCACTTACATCGTTCAGCCCCAGCAGATAATATACCACCAGCCGCCCGGGACAGCGGGACACCGCCTGGAATCTGGGACTGTCCCGCTGAATCCTGGACGGTTGCTAGATATGCCACACTATTCACACAGCTCTACAGTAGCTCTCTCTCTCTACCTCTCTCTTTCTCTATAGCATAGTCCAGGTTCCACCTCTTCCACCCAGGGGTGAACCTAGCCCCTCTGCTGCCTGAGGCGAACTATAAAAAGACGCCCCCCCCAAATCTATCCGAGTTTTCTCATTACTAGCTTTACACAACAAACACACAGTATATAAAAAATGTTAAATCGGAAAACATTTGTTGTTTATTTGTTAAAGTGCTGTTTAATGTATAGAAAATATTGAAAGAATTCTACTTACTGTATTACTTTAGTATCGTAGATCAGCAACGCAGCATTAACACTGAAAATGGTTTAATGTATCTTCTATGCCCCCTTTTTATTACCTAATTGACTTATGATTCAGTGGCCCGGTGTGCACGGCATGATGCAGTGACGTCATCGTGCCGGGCAGTTGACGTAATCAGCAGTTGACGTCATCATGTCTATTCTAGGGTAATTGGCTCAGGGCTAGTGTTACGACAATGATTGGCGGGAGGAACATTTTTTTTTGGGGTGGGTATTTTATGTGTATTATTATTAATTTTTTTTGCACTTTATTTTACTTTTATTTTTTTATTATTCTGGTCTGTCCCTCAAAGGTAAGGAAAGACCTTTGGGGGACTTTATTTATTTTTTTCTTTCTTCTTTTACACCATGTTTTTCCACTGTAACTGGGGCTGCACAGCAGCCACAGTTACAGGGGAAATCAGCCCTCTTAGGCTGGATTCACACGAGCACATTACGTCCGTAATGGACGGAACGTATTTCGGCCGCAAGTCCCGGACCGAACACACTGCAGGGAGCCGGGCTCCTAGCATCATAGTTATGTACGATGCTAGGAGTCCCTGCCTTGCTGCCAGACAACTGTCCCGTACTGTAAACATGTTTTCAGTACGGGACATTAGTTCCACGGAGAGGCAGGGACTCCTAGCATCGTACATAACTATGATGCTAGGAGCCCGGCTCCCTGCAGTGTGTTCGGTCCGGGACTTGCGGCCGAAATACGTTCCGTCCATTACGGACGTATTGTGCTTGTGTGAATCCAGCCTTATAGTGACTATTGTCACTAATAGGGCTGTGCTGGGTCTAGTAAGACCCAGCAGCAGCCTGCCACTGATGGCACCCGGCGATCATGTGACCAGTCACATGATCACCGGGACCAATAGAGACAGCGGCGCATTGAGCACTGTGCAGAAGAGATCAGATAAGATAGAAGCAGCGAATGCTACTTCTATCTTCTCCTCAGGGTCCCCGGCAGTCACTGGAGACCCGACATTCAGCTACCCGATCGCTCGGGCAGCAAGCTAAAACCCGTGCCGTAAATAGTCTATGGCGCGGGTTTTAAGGACCCTGACCGCTGGCCGTAAATACACAGCCAGCGGTCGGGAACCGGTTAATTCTATGGGTCGGTATGATTACAACGATACCACACATGTATAGGTTTTTTTTATGTTTTACTACTTTTGCACAAAAAAATAATAAGTTTGAACTAAAATGATGTTTTTGCATCATCGCGTTCCAAGAGTCATAACTTTTTTATTTTTCTGTCACTTTAGTGTTATGTGGGCTTATTTTTGCGGGACGAGACGTAGTTTTCATTGGTCCTTTTTGCGGTATATGGGACTTATTGATTAACTTTTATTATTACTTTTTGGGGGGGAAATGGCAAAAAATTGCAATTCCGCCATGTTTTCTTTGAGGTTTTTTTTACGGCGTTCACCTTCCGGTTTCCATCTGTCAGTTTTTAATGGCTCTTTGCCATCCGTGTTTCATGGCCGTTAAAAAAAACAAACAAAAAAAACAAGGATAGATTTCACTTGTGAGGGTTTTTTTGTCCCAACCCCTTGAAAACACCACAGTGCCCACGTGGATAGTGCCGCAATGTCCTTGTAGATAGTGCCACAGTGCCCACTGTAGATAGTGCCCACATAGTGCTGCAGTGCACACTGTAGATAGTGCCCACATAGTGCCAGTGCCCACTGTAGATAATGCCATAGTGCCCACATATAAAGTGCCAGTGCCCACATAGTGCCACAGTGCCCGCTGTAAATAGTGCCACGGTGTCCACACAGTACCACAGTGCCCACATATAAAGTGACATAGTGCCCACATATAAAGTGCCAGTGCCCACATAGTGCCACAATGCCCACTGTAGATAGTGCCACCCCCATATAGTGCCACAGTGCCCTTGTTGATAGCGCCACCACCCCCTGTAGATAGCACCACCCCCTGTAGATATCCCCCCTGTAGATAGCACTAACTCCCCCTATAGATAACACACCCTTGTAGATAGCACCCTCCTGTAGATAGCACCAATCACCCCTGTATATAGCACCACCCCTCTTGTGGATAGCATCACCCCCTGTAAATGCCCCCCGTAGATATCGTCACTGTAGCTCCCTGTAGGAGCGGAATTCCTCTGGGCAGGGATTCCGCTACTGGAGAAGCCCTTGGCGTAACTATCCATATATGGACAGTGACGTCAGGAGCACTCACTAAGAGCGGAATCCCTGCCAGAGAGACAGCAGCGCTCTGGCCGGGGGTTCCGTTCCAGGGGTAGCCCCTCACGTTACTGTACATATATACGGATAGTGAAGCCAGGGGCTTCTCCAGTAGCGGAATCCCCGGCCAGAGAATCGGAGCTCTCTGGCAGGGGATTCCGCCCCTACAGGGAGCGACAGCGATGCTATCTACAGGGGGGTGCCATCTAAGGCAGGGTATCTTCCACGGGGGGTTGCATCATCTACTGGGGGGTTCGATCTACCGGGTGAGTGCCATCTACGGGGGGGGGGGGGTGCGGTGCTATCTACAGGGGGGGGGGTGCTATCTACAGGATGGTTGGTGCTATCTATAGAGGGGTGCTGTCTACATGGAGGGGGGTCAAAGTATCAGTTTTTATCGACAGTTACAAGGATTGAGATCTATGGGAGCGGTGGAGCCGTGATAATGGCCAAAAATAAGTCATGTCCTATTTTTTGACGGCCAGCATTCACCGGCCGTTAAAAAAACGGCCGTGTGAATACACCCATAGAACTTCGTTGTTCTGAAAATGTCCGTTTGTCACTGTCCTGTGAATGTAACCTAATAGGCATATAGCCAGGGAAGGCCTGACTATATTGGAGGCCCCTGATCGCATTTGCATGCTGCCAGAGGGTGACCGAGGGAGCCCCCTCCCTCTGCAAACCACTTAAATGCCGGAGTTGCTATTGACTGCAGCATTTAAGGGGTTAAACAGCCGCGATCTAATGAAACTTCGATCGCTACCTTTAGGCTGATGACAACTGGACTCCTGCTCTATGTTATTCCTATGTTATTGTGGTGCAGCCTTCTGTGAATGTAACTTTAGACCTTGTTCACACAGTGCAGATTTGCTGCAGATTTTGCATGCATTTTTTTTTTAGGCCAAAACCAGAATAGGATCCAGGGGAACAGACCTATAATGCCTTCCTTTATATATTTCTTCTTTTTCAGTTCCGTTTCTGGTCTGGGCTTAAAAAATACATGCAAAATCTGCAGCAAATCTGCATTGTGTCAAAAAAGCCTTAGGGTTTCCATACATTGGAGATTACAGCCTGGGGGAAAAAAATGGACCTTAGTAAGATGACCTTAGTGTTTTAATCGTGCATCCCAAGGGACAAAACACTAATTAAAAATACAGAATAAAACAAAATGTACAAAAAAGCATTACTAAAGTCTGAAACGTAAAAATATTCAATATAACAAAAAATAATCATCTAATCTTCCTCTTATGTTTTTAGGCACAGCTGCAGCCTGTGGGATTTTATATCTATTTGCTCGCTATCGCTACTTTAAAGGTTACAGCGTTTCCTCACAGGGCAGGTAACATTCATTTAATTTAACATCCAATATAACAGTGCTTCATATGTTCACAGGCAATGGTGAAAAGTGAAAAGTTTATATATATTATAAATCTGCCCTGTCAGGCCATGTCCACATTTTGCAGTAGGGGGCAGCACAAAGCCAGTGCCACTGCCGCACTGTGGAAAGCTGTAGGAACACCACACTATACACACATGTATTAATATGTTGTTTTATTTAAAAAAAAACACATTTCTGATCATTTGGGCACAGAGGTTCTCTGAAACCTATTGGACAGTTTCAGTGTATAGGGAAACAATCTCTGATAAGAGCAATGTTAACTCCCTGTTGTCAATTTATTCATACATTTCCAGGAAGAATAACAGAGGATGCTTCTGAAATTTTATTTTATGGGGAATGCAAATATTTACTCAAACAGACATGTCAGGAGAGGTGACAGGTCTTCTTCAAGGAAAAGCGGTCATCAGTTTCCTTCATTAGATTAGGCTATCTGTAAGAATGATCAAATTTACCCAAATGTAACCACCAAAGTGTAGACTATAAGCGTTGTATGCACAGAAGGAGTCTTGAGGAAGCGTGCCATGGAAACCTTCTCAGCATTGCTGAATGGTCAGGAAGGCGAGATGCCACATCTGGGCATCTGACTCACTTGGCACCATCAGAGTTTGGGGACAATATTCAGACACTGGCCTCTCTACAGCATGGTTGTTCTTTTTTTTGGTAAATGCTCTTCCTCCACAGTGAGGAAAAACATCCCCTCAGTCAATCCCGGTTAGTTCGTTTTCAAACAGCGCCAGCTGTATCTTCTTTTCCTGACTGTTTCCTGCTTCTTGTTTGTCACCCCAGGGCTAAGCTGTAAATCGGCTGCAGGCAGCTTCCTAGACACGTACTACAGAGAGGTGACATTGCACTCTTCTGTCTATCCTTACCTGCTATGAAATTCCATAGTTGCCTATAGAACGGAGAGCATCCTATATCCACTATCACATCAGTTAAGAGTTAAGACAGATACTTGCAGTTGTCATACAGTTGTAGAAGAGAACAATTTGAAGACAACATTGCTATAGTATCATGATGTTTCTATGAGTTAAAGGGTTATTTCCATCACGCAAAGTGACGCTGGGCGTCCAACTGCCAGGACCGCCACCGATCCTGAGAATGAAGGGGCCATGGTGCTGGTTAAGGGTATGTTCACACGCACTAATTACGGACGTAATTCGGGCGTTTTTGCCCCGAATTACGTCCGAAAATAGCGCCTCAATAGCGCTGACAAACATCTGCCCATTGAAAGCAATGGGCAGACGTTTGTCTGTTCACACGAGGCGTAATTTACGCACCGCTGTCAAATGACGGCGCGTAAATAGACGCCCGCGTCAAAGAAGTGACCTGTCACTTCTTTGGCCGTAATTGGAGCCGTTATTCATTGACTCGAATGAATAGCAGCGCCAATTACATCCGTAATGGACGCGGCGTTCAAGCGCCTGCACATGCCGGTACGGCTGAAATTACGGGGATGTTTTCAGGCTGAAACATCCCCGTAATTTCAGCCGTTACGGACGCCCTCGTGTGAACATACCCTTAGTGCTGCTTTCCCCTCAGGGTATGTGCACACGCTAGCTGTCATTTACGTGTGAAAAGACAGACTGTTTTCAAGAGAAAACAGCTGCCTCGTTTCACACGTAAATGCTCCTCCTCGTATTTTGCGAGGCGTCTGAGACGCTCGTAAATCTTGAGCTGTGCTTCATTGAGTTCAATTAAGAACAGCTCAAATTAGGCTGGGTTCACACGACCTATTTTCAGACGTAAACGAGGCGTATTATGCCTCGTTTTATGTCTGAAAATACGGCTCCAATACGTCGGCAAACATCTGCCCATTCATTTGAATGGGTTTGCCGACGTACTGTGCAGACGACCTGTCATTTACGCGTCATCGTTTGACAGCTGTCAAACTACGACGCGTAAAAATACAGCCTCGTCAAAAGAAGTGCAGGACACTTCTTTGGACGTTTTTGGAGCCATTTTCTCATAGACTCCAATGAAAACAGCTCCAAAAACGGACGTAAAAAACGCTGCAAAAACGGCGCGAAAAATGCTGCGAAAAACGCTGCGAAAAACGCGAGTTTCCCTTGAAAACAGCTCCGTATTTTCAGACGTTTTTGGTCACTACGTGTGCACATACCCTTACGTGGCAAAGAAGTGTCCTGCACTTCTTTGCCGAGGCAGTCCATTTACGCGTCGTCGTTTGACAGCTGTTTACGCCTCGTTTACGTCTGAAAATAGGTCGTGTGAACCCAGCCTCACTGTTTTTCCCTGCACAGCGGTGCTGCCACCTGCTGTATAGAAAGCTGCAGCACGGCCCCATTCATTTGAATGGAGTTTTGCTGCAGTTCCCTGTACAGTCGGTGGCCGGAAGCGCCGGTTTGCAGGCAAAACTGAGAAGGGGATATAGCACTAAACTAGCGCTGCGGCCCCTTCTATTTCAGGATCGGTGGGTGTCCAGGCAATAAGACCCCCACCGATCACAAAATTATGCCATATCCTAGCGATATGCTTTTACTTTGCGTGATAAGAATAACTTTTTAATATAATTTAAAAGGTTTAACTGCAGTCCTATGTAAAGTCCTATGTACTACTATTATTACATTAGGATATCACTCTGAGAGTAACCATTTTGCCAAATGACTCAACTCTACTACATATGTGTGGGTTATGCAGGGATGACATCATAGCAGTTAATTAAATTAACGATGCGGATCCACGCAAATAATGTCAAGTGACAACACCACAAAATGGAGCTCATATAGGATGTTTCTTCTGTTCCTGTCAAATGACTGTGAAGGACAATGGCGTTCTCCTACACCATGTGTAAGATCTGTTCAGGCTGGGAGCATGGTCTTCTCACAAAGCATCATAATCTTATATTTCGATAGAGTGAACAAAAAATTTAAAGGGATTGTACAGGATTAGAAAAACATGGCATATTTTTTTTTTTTTAAACCGCACCACTCCTGTCTATTGGTTGTGTCTGGTATTACAGCTCAGTTTCACTAAAGAGATTGGGGAAAACCTACAATACCACACATAACTTGTTTTTTCTAATCCTGTACAACCTCTTTAAGGGCTTGCATCCATGTATATATGTACATATAGGAGATTGATAGATCTTTTGATAGATTTTTTAAGCATATTTGTGTATATAGTTATATGAATACAGTATTATACTGTATTATATTCCTTTAAGCAGCATACAAATAGTAAGGTGTATAACGAACTATACAACCTATAACTCAGTTTCCTGAATGTGACATGAAGGATTACCTGGGAAAAGGAATAGATATCACCTACAGAAAGGGATAAGAGATGGGCAGAGTGCCTGGGACAGTGACAAATAATCGGAGGGTCGGGGGGGCTTAATCCTCAATAATTTAAGTAGCGTTCAGCAATTGATATTACTGCTCTGAGCTGTCATTGAAATGCATGCAGAGTACTTCCACTCTCATATCCAATGTTCCCTGGGCACTGTTCAAGATCAATAGATTTATAGTGTCCGGAATATAGACTCTATAAAGCACTAAATAGATATTGCATACAGTTTCCAAATAAATCAGGGTAGCCCATAAGATTTCAGAGGCCCCTGCCAAGACAGAATTTTGTCTCCCTGGTTGTCTATTGGGGTAAAGTGGTGATGCTGATATCTCTGTTGGTCTAGGGTAGTTAAGAAGTTAAAGGGAATGTGTCATCGGAAAATGACCTGTTGTTTGAATCAAGATTGTATGTTAAACATATTTTGGAAGAATTTTGGTGATTTTTTTTAAACATCTTAACATGTTAATATCTATATTAAAAATGAATCCTAAAATCTTGCCGTTTTCACTCTGGCCACTGAGCCTCACAATAGACTGACACTTCCTGTTCTGTAGAGATCACTTCTCAGCAGTCATCTCATTATCATCACTGGCAGAAATCTATGGGTCCCTGAGCTGCAGTATCAGGCACTGCCACTACCGGATATATGGATCTGTCCTCAAAATCATAGTCCCGGAAAACCCATTAAATGAGCATTTTGCCCAATCACTAGGGGCATAGATTTTCCACAAAATGTATATTCTATTAACCCTTTCACTGACCAGCTATTTTACAGCTCGGAGACCAGACACATTTTAATAATTTCTGGTATATGCTAGGTATATCTATTACTATTATTTGTAAGGCTCTAGCAACTACAATAGGGCTTTATTTTAATGCCTTAATAGAAATAATAATTTATTATTTACATGTATTAAATAATTTGTACATCTCTTTCCCAAAAATGTTGAGATATTTTGCATGAATCAGTCAGTGTGATGTATAAGTCATATGTGGACACTGAAGAGAAGAGGTTATTGTACTCAGGGCCGGCCTTTGGTTAGATGGCACCCCATGCAAAATTTTATTTCAGTGCCTCTCCCCCTTCATAAAAAAATTCTGCATAAAAAAGTATCATGCCCCACCACAGTATAATGCCCTTTTTAGTGCCCCCATAGTATAATACCCATTATAGTGACCCCACCCAGTATAATGCCCTTTATAGTGACCCCACATAGTATAATGCCCCATTTAGTGCCCCCACACAGTATAATGTCCCTTAAAGAGGCTCTGTCACCAGATTTTGCAACCCCTATCTGCTATTGCAGCAGATAGGCGCTGCAATGTAGATTACAGTAACGTTTTTATTTTTTAAAAACGAGCATTTTTGGCCAAGTTATGACCATTTTCGTATTTATGCAAATGAGGCTTGCAAAAGTACAACTGGGCGTGTTGAAAAGTAAAAGTACAACTGGGCGTGTATTATGTGCGTACATCGGGGCGTGTTTACTTCTTTTACTAGCTGGGCATTGAGAAGAGAAGTATCATCCACTTCTCTTCAGAACGCCCAGCTTCTGCCAGATCACGCTGTGACGTCACTCACAGGTCCTGCATCGTGTCAGACGAGCGAGGACACATCGGCACCAGAGGCTACAGTTGATTCTGCAGCAGCATCAGCATTTGCAGGTAAGTAGCTACATGGACTTACCTGCAAACGCCGATGCTGCTGCAGAATCATCTGTAGCCTCTGGTGCCGATGTGTCCTCGCTCGTCTGACACGATGCAGGACCTGTGAGTGACGACACAGCGTGATCTCTGGAGAACACGGCTGTGTCTGCACTGCCAGAAGCTGGGTGTTAACAAACAGAAGTGGATGATACTTCTCTACACAACGCCCAGCTAGTAAAAGTAGTAAACACGCCCCGATGTACGCACATAATACACGCCCAGTTGTACTTTTACTTTTCAACACGCCCAGTTGTACTTTTGCAAGCCTCATTTGCATAAATACGAAAATGGTCATAACTTGGCCAAAAATGCCCGTTTTTTAAAAATAAAAACGTTACTGTAATCTACATTGCAGCGCCTATCTGCTGCAATAGCAGATAGGGCTTGCAAAATCTGGTGACAGAGCCTCTTTAAGTGCCCCACACAGTGTATTGCCCCCACACAGTATAATGCCCGCTAAATGTCACACACAGTATATTGCCCCCTTTAGTGCCCCTACACAGTATAATGTCCCCTTAGGGGTCCCCACACAGTATAATGTCCCCTTAGTGGCTCCCACACTGTATAATGCCCTATTAGTGGCCCCCCACATTATAATGTCCCCCCTCCACTGGGTGCCACACACAGTCCCCCTTGTAGATAGTGCCCCCTGTAGATTCTGCCATACAGCAACCCACCTCCCCTTTGTAGATAGTGCCATACAGCCCCTCACCTCCCCCTTGTAGATAGTGCCCCCCAAACAAATAAAATAAAAACGTTATACTCACCTAGGCCCCGTTCCGAACGAATGGAACTGCTCCACAACGCCGATGGGATGCTTGCGTAGGCCTGCGTGATCCAGTGACGTAATCATGCCGACATGCGCAGAGATCCTGTCCCTGCGCCTGATAGGCTGCAGGCCTGTAGCCTAGTAAATGGCAGAGCAGAGAGATACCTCCCTTCTCTGCCATAGGATTCAATGGTATCTGTGTCCTAAGGACGCAGATACTATTGAATGAAGCGTCGCTACCGATGTAGCAGCCATAGCGGCTGCTAGCGTCGCCACCGGTCACCGCTATGGCTGCTACAGCGGTAGTTACGCCACTTAGCAGAGAAGCGCCCTCGGCGGAAAGGCAGCTGCAGGGTCACCGGCCGGGGGGCTTCAGAGACACAAGCATGGCACAGGTCACACACCCCAAAGGCCGGCCCTGACTGTACTATGTGTACTCTAACTCCATGACATATCTGTCAATATAGCCATTTAATTTCTATTTGAACCAAACTAATACTAAAGTGCACAAGTCTACATACATATTCATCAATTCACTTAGTCATCTTTTTTAATTATAGAGGTCAGTAGGTGTTGGTAATGCTAACTGTAATGTCATGAAGCTGACTTGAATTTCCCCAAATCAGAGAGCAGCACAGTTTAGAAAAAACAAATACCGTAGAACAGCTGCTGAAGTAAAAATCCTGCTTAATGTTGCAAAACTGACTTGGACTTCCACCAATCAGAAAGCAGCACCGTACAGAAGAACCCATTAGAACCACCCATGAGGTAATAGTCAGGCTGACTGTGAGGTCGTGACTTGGAATTGCACCAGGGAGCAGCACTGGGTATAAATAGCAGCCGCCGCCTGCACTGCTCATTCTTGACCTGCCTAAGTAGAGTCGTGTGTTGATGAACCTTCCCTTACCCCATCCTATCCCCCCACCCCCACCTTTAGGAAAGACACGTGACACCGAGGTTGGATGTGAAATGGCCACAGCAGCCGTTTATTAATTTTACAGTTTTATAAAAACAATTAAAATCCGAAACCTTCGGATAACTAGTTAGGAATCCACCAGAGAATTCCTTCTAATAATTCACATGACCCAACATGGGTCAGAATCGTAAATAACAATTTAGCGTTAACATTAACCCGAGCAGAGGAAGTCCTTGAAGCCCTTTCAGATATTCCTTTTTTAAGAACACACCGAGTTAGCCATCTGCAAACCACCAATTACCTCCAGCCGTAAACCAGCTCGGAAGCACCGTTCACCTCTGCAGATGGCTCCAACCACTAGAAGTCCACTTCAAGGGGATAACACCCGATGAAGCCCTCAAGTGATATACCGACCACTAGAAGTCCACTTCAAAGGGATAACACCCGATGAAGCCTTCAAGTGATATACCTTCCACCAGAAGACCACTTCAAAGGGATAACACCCGATGAAGTCTTCAACCATGTACCTTTTTTGGGGGACGCATACCCCCGATGCAACCCCCCCACCATTTTGTACTGACTGGCCTCAAGGACTCCCCCCGCCAGCTGCCATGACAACAGAACCTACTCCGGAAAAAAGGAAAAACATGTTAAATAAGCACACAAATAAAACACAACACTCATAGACGGACGTACGTAAAGACCCACAAAGTAACAAACCAAGGGCGGGAGGGTTGGAGCTTGTCTTCACTGTGCTACTCCTCCCGCTGCTTCCGGCTCAATGCCTAAAACAGCGGGAAGCGCAGCAACGGCCCCCTGACTCCTCCTTGACCCCCCCCTCCGACTCCCTCCAACTCTCCCTCACCTGTTAACCCTTTCCCTACCAGGGAGGTCATGGAGGCTTCCCCTTAAGCCCTGCAGGCTGTGTCCAGCCCCTTCTTGACCTGCCTAAGTAGAGTCGTGTGTTGATGAACCTTCCCTTACCCCATCCTATCCCCCCACCCCCACCTTTAGGAAAGACACGTGACACTGAGGTTGGATGTGAAATGGCCACAGCAGCCGTTTATTAATTTTACAGTTTTATAAAAACAATTAAAATCCGAAACCTTCGGATAACTAGTTAGGAATCCACCAGAGAATTCCTTCTAATAATTCACATGACCCAACATGGGTCAGAATCGTAAATAACAATTTAACGTTAACATTAACCCGAGCAGAGGAAGTCCTTGAAGCCCTTTCAGATATTCCTTTTTTAAGAACACACCGAGTTAGCCATCTGCAAACCACCAATTACCTCCAGCCGTAAACCAGCTCGGAAGCACCGTTCACCTCTGCAGATGGCTCCAACCACTAGAAGTCCACTTCAAGGGGATAACACCCGATGAAGCCCTCAAGTGATATACCGACCACTAGAAGTCCACTTCAAAGGGATAACACCCGATGAAGCCTTCAAGTGATATACCTTCCACCAGAAGACCACTTCAAAGGGATAACACCCGATGAAGTCTTCAACCATGTACCTTTTTTGGGGGACGAATACCCCCGATGCGACCCCCCCACCATTTTGTACTAACTGGCCTCAAGGACTCCCCCCGCCACAGCGAAACAGGCCTTGACCACCTTAAGCCTGTGAGTTCCTCCACACCACCACCGCCCTTTCTATGCCTTCTGCTATCGCCAAGCTCCAAAGATCAATGCCAACCTCGGTCAGATGAACCCCGTCACTCCTCCAGAAATTCCCCAATCCTGACTCCAAATCCCTGTGCCTCACGCAAATGCCCCCGTTTTTTGCCACAAAACGGGACACCGCCCGATTAACTTTAATGCGAGCCTTATTGACTCTCTCCACAGATCTAGCCAACCGCCAATGTTTCCTTGGGACTATGTCCGACCACACTATTACCAACTTGGGATAAGAAACCCACAAACACAACATATCGTGTTTGATATCCCGCACCAACTCACGAAAGGGGCGGACTCCTAAGTCATTCCCACCCACGTGCAACACTAAGACCTCCGGAACCCTATCAAGCCGGGCATATGTCTGGAATTTCGCCAACACCCTGCTCCAAGACATACCTCTAAATCCCAGCCAATGCACAACCGCATCCTGTCGCGGAATGCGCAACTGGCGACCGTCCGGGCGGACGTCTGCCCTCAAAGCCCCCCAGTGCACGTAAGAATGACCCAGCAACCACACCAAACACGGAGGCGAATCTGAAACGGAAAAAACAATTAGGCACCACCATATAACATTTCTTAAGCGTTAACAACAAACCTCATAACATATGGGGGCGGACATAGGACTTAAATCTGTTGGACTCCCAACGACCAATACGCCGCACCCCTTCATCATCCAACCCCCAGCGCCCCGCTTCTGTTGCTGCGCCAATCCTGAAGGAATGAGATGAATATGAGCCTGCCGCGACACCAACCGCCGTCAAACATTTTTTAAATACAGCTCCAAACTGAAACCTGGACAAAAACGACCCGTCCATATGACATAACAAAGGCAAATCTGGAGACCCCCCTTTTGGCTTAAAATACTGCATGCACTCTACTGGGCACATAACCGACCCCGGGAGGGCAAACAAAACTATCAGCTTACCCTTCCCCAATTGGTCAGTTTTTGACCGACGCAACCATACCTCCAGGCGATCTGCGAATAGGCTCAACTCCCCAGATCTCAGCCCCCCTGCCTGCTTGGTACTCGGCGACACCAACTCACCTATCCTAAATGCCCCAAAGAACGCTAACGAAAAAGCTAACCGAAACAAATCCATTTAGTCTGAAGAACGACAGACCGATGCTAATGAACCGCCCAGCGCGCTAAGCAAAGCAAACGACACAGGCCTTCTACTGTCCGCCTCCACCCTACCTCGGCGCAACCCCTTCAAAGCCTGCAACACCAGAAATTCCTTCGACACATCCTGAAAGCCTCGCAACTTAAAACCAAACGCCACCGCAGATATGAACCGGTTCACCTTTGCCACTGAAAACCCCGCCTCCCAGGCGTCCCCTAACCAGTACAAAAGTGCCACCAACCTGTCTCTATCCGTATTGACGTCACCCAACTCTCTTACCCACTCCTCCCACTGCCTCCAACAAGCAGCATAAGCACTCCACGTCGTGCGCGCCAAAGACCTTTGTAACAGTTGTTCTACGGGACCGAGACCAGATCCCAAAGATGTTCCGGACAAGCCAAACCGAGACGTTCCGCTCCCGGTGCCAATTGCCGAAACCGGTCCCACTGCGAGCGAGAAAGAGCATCAGCGATACAATTCCGTACTCCCGGCACATGCACCGCCACCACCCACGCGTTCAACGACAAACACACCAACACTAAATGTCGCAACAATTGAACTACCGGAGGAGAGGACGCCGTGATGTTATTAATGGCCAGCACCACCCCCATGTTGTCGCAGTAAAACCGAACCTTCTTATCCCTGAGCCTGTCCCCCCAAATGGTAGCCGCCACCACGATGGGAAACAGCTCGAGCAGGGCCAGATTCCGCGTGAGTCCACTGGACACCCAACTAGCCGGCCATTGACCTGCGCACCACGGACCTCCCCCGTACGCTCCAAAACCGCCCGCCCCAGCCGCATCCGTAAAAATATTCAAATCGCTCGTATCCTGCGCTGGGGCCATCCATAGCGAGCGACCATTGTACTGGCCCAAGAAGTCATCCCAAACCTGAAGATCAGTTCGGTGCTCCTCCTTGAGCCGCACAAAATGATGCGGCGCACGCACTCCCGCCGTTGCCGCCGCCAACCTTCTACCAAACACCCTCCCCATTGGCATAATCCGGCAGGCGAAATTCAACTTCCCCAGCAGCGACTGAAGCTCCCGCAGCGTCATTTTCTTCAGTCTACAAGCCCGCCGTACCTCCAGCCTCAAAGCACCCAACTTATCCGCAGGGAGACGACACTCCATTGCCACCGAGTCTATTTCAATTCCCAAAAAACAAATCGTCGCTACCGGGCCCTCCGTTTTTTCTGGCGCCAAAGGGATCCCAAAATCCCTCGCCACCTTCTGTAGTGCATAAAGCAAATTACCGCAAACCGGCGAACCCCCCGGGCCAACGCACAAAAAATCATCCAAGTAATGGATCAACGAGTCGACCCCGGATACTCCCCTCGTTACCCACTCCACGAAGCTACTAAACGCCTCGAAGTATGCACAAGAAAGGGAACACCCCATCGGAAGGAACCGATCCACGTAAAAACCCCCATTCCAAAAACAACCCAACAGCCGTTGGCTTTCTGGATGAACTGGCAACAACCTGAACGCCGCCTCGATGTCGGTTTTTGCTAGCAGCGCACCTGGACCCACAGCCCGCACTAAACCCACCGCCTTGTCGAATGAGGTATAGACTACGGAGCACAACTCGTGATCAATCCCGTCATTTACCGACGAACCCTTGGGATACGATAAGTGTTGAATCAAACGAAATTTCCCGGGCTCGCGCTTAGGAACAATACCCAACGGGGACACAACTAAATCTTTTACAGGCGACTCAACAAAAGGCCCCGACATCCGACCCAACGAAACTTCTTTTAACAACTTTTCCGACACGACTTTGGCATGCAAGTAAGCCGATTTTAAATTCCTCCGCAAAACCGGAACCTCATAAGGAGGCGGAGGAATAACAAAACCAACCCGAAACCCTTCGTAAAGCAACTTAGCCGCCGCCCTATCCGGATACTCATTTAGATAAGGGGCCATCTTTTCCACCCTCACCGGTGACACCCCCTTGACCAGCCGCGGAGGACTGGTTCCCTGACCTCTTTTTTAGCAGACATTTTGCCGCCCCGTGTGATGCACCATTACACTCGGAACACACGTGCTTGAACTTGCACGTGGCCCCGAACTTACACTGGCCTTCATTAAATTGCCAGCAAAAACCAGCCTTTCCCCCGCCGCCTTGTCCAACCTGACTAGACTGGCCTCCTTGGCCGGCGCTCCCGGGAAAGGACTGCCTAACCGGAGCCGTAACCCGTAACCAGAGAGCAATATCCTTCTGGTCCCACCGAATCGCCGGCCGAACCGCTTTTCGCTGACGGAATTGCTCATCGTATCGCAGCCACGCCTGACCCCCATACGCCCTATGAGCCTCCCCAATGGCATCAAAATAACAAAACAACACCAAGCAATTTTCCGGCGCCTTTTCCCCTATCACACTAGCCAATATAGCGAACGCCTGCGACCAATTAACGAACGTCTGCGGGATAAGCCTATACCGCCGTCGTTCCTCCTCGTCCTTTTTACTCTCGTCCCGCTTGCTCTTATCCAAATTAAATTTAGCGAGCGGCAAGAGAGAAAAAATCTCAACATATTCGTCCTTCCAGATCCGCTCGCGCACCTCCTGCTTTAAATGCGCCCCCAACGGACCTTCGAAACAAACGTACACCTCCCCACGAGCACGGTCATCAATACGCACCCGATCGCCATCCTTTTGTGCCTCGGTCTGTACCGACACCGCGACCGCCTCCCTAACCGCCAGCACGGGCCGCGCCTGTAACAATTCCACGTCCCTGGGGCCCTCCCACACTACCGCCGGGGACACATCCGTGACTACCGGCGCCGCCGCCCTATCTAGGCGCCCGACCAGCTCCCTCAAGCAACCCACTAAATCTGCCAGACCCGCGCCATCGCGCCCGCCCGCGCCACTACCGGCCACCGATGCGACTCTAGCAGCCCCTCCGCCGACACCCGACATAAAAATCGCTGGATATGACAATGATGGAGTTATACACTCACCGGGCCGCACAGGCGCTGTGTTCCCGTCAGCCGGACCATCCTGACCTCGACGATACTCGTCCAGTACACCTTCCTCCAGCTCTTCTCTCGCAGATGACTGGCCATCCCACCGACATCTTCGGATCGGAGATGATGAAGCGCTGACCGATGGGCCGGCAACCTGCCGCCCGACCGATGGAACCCAGACTTCCGACCGGACCTGTTGTCTCAACGTCGCTGCAGATCTAGGCGTCCGTCTCGATGATCCTGAAGAAGCCTGCCCCCTGGCCGGAACATCACCAGGCGGGGCGGCCGTACCTTGTCCTCCAAATCTTCCATCCGATGGGGGAGGGGTGGCAGGGAGCCCGGCCTGCGACTCCCTGCTTACCGCTGGACCCCGTCGCGGCTTGGGATTCCTGCCAGGACGCAGGGCCTGGGAAGGGGCGGTCCTCCCAGCTGCCTGGCCCGCAGCGTCCGAGATCGGGCTCCCTTTGCGACGCCGTGTCCGCGGGACTGCCTCAGGACTGAGGCGCTCTGGAGGTCGAGACCGCCGGGAGGGACGGGTCGACCCGGCCTGCGTCGCCGTCACCCCCGGCAACGCTCTCTGCCTGCTCCGAACAGGAGCAGTTGTTGCCGACTCCCCCCCGCCGCAATGCTAGGAAGGGGGCCGGGGGAGGGGAGCCTGTCTCCTGCAACAGACCCCGAACGCCGGGCCTGACGTGGCAACACGGCGTCCGGGATCCTCGCTAATGCAGCCACGGTCTCCTCCAGCCATCCGGGACCGTGGTGCACAGCAGCTGCTCGCAGCTGCTCTAACAAAACTGCCTCCGACATGATTTACGAGCGCGGGCAACGGGGAGCTTGTCTTCACTGTGCTACTCCTCACGCTGCTTCCGGCTCAATGCCTAAAACAGCGGGAAGCGCAGCAACGGCCCCCTGACTCCTCCTTGACCCCCCCCCCTCCGACTCCCTCCAACTCTCCCTCACCTGTTAACCCTTTCCCTACCAGGGAGGTCATGGAGGCTTCCCCTTAAGCCCTGCAGGCTGCGTCCAGCCCCTTCTGGATTATTGTTTTATGCAGTAGTCCTTTTGTTCCTTGTGAACATGTCAGATAGAGAAAGTCTGAGAGGAAAGAGCAGAGCCACAGCCAGGAGCAGAACATCCAGAGCTGGCCTGAAGTTTCCAGTCGGTCGTATACACCGCTTTCTGAGGAAACTGAATTATGGCAGACGCTTCAGTGCTGATGCTCCAGTGTTCCTGGCCGCTGTGATGGAGTATATGACTGCAGAGATCCTGTTTGGCGCTGAGTTAGCAGCCTAATGTCATAACAGTCACCGCATTATACCCCGTCACCTACAGCTCGCAATGCATGGGGATGTGGAGATGGACGAGCTGCTTAAAAATGTTGAGCCCCGCTGGTACATCCAGATACAACAACAAACTCACAACCTCCATGCCTCTAAAAGCCTCTCTTATTGACCCAAAGGCCCATTTAAGGGCCACCCACATTTTCCAAGGAGCTAATGCTTTCTGTGTGTTTAAAGGGAGTTTGTCACCTCTTGAGAAACTGTTAGCTACTCTTTCTAAATCACATCAGTGGATGCTATTGCAAATTAAAACACATGCTGCCTGCAAATTAAGGTGCCTTCGATTGGCCAAGAGGCATCATGTGGTAGTGGCCACAGAAATGTAGTAGTTGTAGCCAGACCAAATGGCACCTTCATTTGCATACATGACCCGCTGTATATTAGTGCCCTGCACAGAGGTCCGGCGCGCTGTTCAGAAAGTTAAATGTCAGACGCAATTGACACTCCGGATCTATTCACATCATGTTTTTGCTTCCTGTTAAAGGTACTGTTTTATATTTTGATCAAATTTACCTTTAAAACAGGATGCAACTAGACACAAAAATTATGCAGGCCCTTTTTTACTGTCCTCTTGAAGAACAGGATTCAGACTGATATTGTTTTTCTAACAATAGAAGTCAGCAACAGGATGCAACAAGAATGTCTTCCTGTTGCATCCTGTTTTAAAGGCACCTTTTTTTTCTAATCTCGAGGAAAAAAAACAGGATATTTTAATAGGATGCAAAACGTGGAGTGAACCTAGCCTACAGAACGGTGAGCAGGTCCTATTTTAGCAAAGTATACCTTTTGAGTAATTTGGGTAATACATATGGTAACTGGCATAGAAGAAGTGAAGGAAGAGTAAAAAAAAAACAAAAAAACAGGTTTATGGAAAGACTGCTGATCCCTGAGCCTCATCGACTCGTTCAGATTTGGTGATAATGGTGGAAAATGTGAGCAGTGTTATTATGTTGTATAGCACTATAAGTATTCTTTACCTCATCACACGGCCTGTCTATGGCATTTGCAGACTGTGCAAAGAACAGTAGGTTCCAGCATTGGGTGCTATGGCAATCTCACATGCGCTGTTATTTTGCTGTTACATGCAAAGAGCACAAGAGTAGCCAAAAAAAGTGCCACTTCCCTCTTTCATAACTTAGATGTGATGGATAACAAGTGTATTCTGCGTGTCAGACACGCAGAACCTGATGTCACTGAACCCGACAAAGCCACTGACGGATTTAGATGTCAGCGCAAGATATAGCTGCTCTGTATGCAGAATACAAAGCAGCTGTATCTCAAAAAGTAAAAATAATTTTAATAAAAAGTATTTAGAAAGTTGAACCAAACACACTGATATACATTTCTATTTAAAAATAAAATAAAAAAATGATTTCAACGGTCTGCATAGCCTTTAACCTCTGCATTTACTGGGGGATTGTTGCTTTACTGTAGACCGTAATAGAGAGAATGGCACAGCGAGCAGTTACTGTATACCAGGTCTAGTGGCTGCTTATTGGCTCAGAATACAGCTGCCAATCAGCAGTGCCATTCTCTCTTTCTCTTATCGACTGAGGTCTGTGAAATCTGCCAAAGCGTTCCACCCACCAGGACCAAACAGTGAAGGGACCAATGCTGGGTTAGTGGTGGGGGGGGGGGGGTGCTCTTTCCTTCTGCCACTTGATTTCTACTTAATTATACAGAGACAGCCAACATCCCTCTTCTCCCCCTTGCCATCTCTCTGTGTGTCTGATTAGCGGCTGCTTACAAATAAGCTTGATCAGACACCCAGCGTGAATAGGCTTCAGTCCGGAGCTATAGTTAAAAAGAACTGTCTGGGTGGTAGCCAACCAGCCCACTGTGCACCAGCCCATCTGGCATTTGCCAGAACTGCCAGATGGCCATTCCGGCCCTGCTGTGAACTGCTGCTACAAATGTGTTGGTGATTCACAGTACGAGCAGACAGGGAATGAAAGGGCCCTTCAAAACAGCTGATTGTTGGGGGTGCCGGGATCATGTTGGGACACACACTGATCAGATGTTGATGGCCTATCCTGAGGATTGAAGATCGATTTTTTAATACTCGAAAACCCCTTTAATGTTTCACCAGATTCACCAAAGCTTTAACACTATGTTTACATGCAGCATTTTTTCACCATGGACATGGCCTAAAAATCTGTGCAATATTCTGCAACAGATAGGACGTTGCAATTTTAAAGTAATTGTCTCAACACAGACAACCCCTGTTAGATTGGAGCCGTGGGGGCGATTGCTCCGGGTACAGCACCTGTCTCGACGAGCTAATAAGTGATTTGGGAAAGCTAGAGCCAGTAAAAAAAATTCTGTTGCAGGAGAGACATAGTATTAGATGGGGGCCATTCAGATGAATGGTCATCCATATAATACACGAATAGCTCAATTTTTACTAAGGGAAACGCCCCATATGCCCTAATACAGTGTGACAACACCTAGAATATCTGCGAATATTTATAATACGCTGGTGATCTTTTTCCAATGTATGTAATTAGGATTTTTATAAACTCTATACACTTGTACGAAATAGATTTAGGCAACATAAATCCCTAACATGTGAACATTAAAGTAAGTGCGTTCAAGTAAAGTACCGCACTGTTGTGATAATAAGATTCATAACCCCGATTTAGAATAATTCAGTAAATTGTCTGCATGTAACAAATTGTGAGGGTTCGAAAAATGTAAAAGAAAAGGGGATCTTATTATGTGAAGGATCTTCCTTTTAATATAAATAATAGGCTCACCCTCAGTTGTTTAGTTACATATAAACAGAAATAAAATATTGCAAAATTGGATCTCAGTATAACTTCCATATGTGATTATGTAGAAAAACTCTATGAACACCAAGGTGCAGTTTTATACAATTTCGTGTGTATAAGGGGCAGTTATAAAAAAATTTCAATGGTACTTGTTGGTTCACTAATTATGATTTACCAGGGCCAGATCTAGGTTGGTGGAGACCACTAGGCCAAAAATGTGGTGGTGGCCCCTTCTTTACTAGCAGTATCATATAGAGCGCAGCTATCTAACTCTGGCCATGCACTTATGTCAACCAAATCTAATGACATTCTAATGTATATGAGGACAGCCATTGTCGCCATATTCGATTTTAACGTGTCTGATCATTTTTTCATCCGAGAGATAAACGGAGCCAGTTATCTGGCAGCTGTTTATATCCATCTTTCTATGACAGTGCAGGCAAATGGGGTATCTGAGCTTTATACATGGAAAGCAGAGTTACATAAATAGATGTTTACACATATTACACAGAAAGGGATGGCATATCGCTAAGATGCTTTTTGGTACCCCTACAATCCTGAGAAAGAAGGGGCCATAGCGCTGGCCACCTGCTGTACAGGAAACTGCAACACAATTCTTTTCAAGTGATTGTGGCCTCACAGCAGCGCCTTGCATAACCGGTGGTTGGGAGCGCCGCTGTGCAGGGAAGGAAGATCTGGGCATTTGCTAATGCACTGTGTGAGCATGACCATAGCCCTGTCCAAAGCAGGCGGCAACAGGATATCGTTTATTTTATTGGTCCATTTTACTTGATAATGAAATATTATTAATTTATACAGCCATCATACAGGCCCGTCTATGTAGAACATGATTGGCCTTTCATTTGAATGGTTGGCATGTAATATTACATTGCCTGCTGTGGGATAAATGTATGACCAAGGGTTCCCAGTGCTGAATTTACGGTGATCATCTGATCGCTGGGGCGGCTGTGTTTAGGGAAGGAATTGTAGTTTACATAAAGGAGAAGAGCAACATTTTATTTTTATGTTCAATAGTTGACACTGCCTGACACTGCCTATTTTAATGTTTTTCTTTTTGTTATTTGATCTCGTTTAGGTTGGCTCCCATGTATCTTAATGCCGGCGTTCTCTGGTTTATGATCAGTATTTCTGCATTAGGCATTCTTCATGTTCTTGTCTCCCATTACCTGGGAGTGGATATTCTGTGATACAGTAGAAGCAAGTTGAAATTACATTAAACAAAGTACATTACCAACAGTATCACTGGAAGTTTTATGCTAACAAAACTGGCATGAGACGTGTGAAGAAGGTGGAGCTGCTTTGGATGCAATGGTTGAGCCGGTCCTGTTTTGAACACAATAACATTTGTCTCCAACTTGTGGCTCTCCAGTCTTTGGCTGTCAGGGCATGTTGGGAGCTGTAGTTTTGCAGCAGCTGGAGAGCCACAATTTGGAGGCCACTGCTTTAATTATTATGTTATGTTCACACGTAGCGTATATACTGCAGACTTTCCGTCTAGATTTGCGGATGGAAAATCTTCAGTGTTTTAGAGTAGCAGCAAAGTTGATGAGATTTTAACAAGTCCCAACCACACACTGCGGAAAAAAACTTGCACAGAATACGGACATAAATTGATCCGCGGATTCTCTGCATATTCGTTGAAGAATTTCCCCATTGATTTTAGTGGGTAAGTCAAATTGCTTGTGGAATTTGCGGCAATTATGCTGCGTATTCGCAGCATATTCCACAGGTTAAAAAAATTAATTAAATTAAAGCCTATACTTACCTTTCGTGGTGCTGCCATAGCAATGCCCTCTTGCTCGTCCAACTGCTCTGTGTCAAGCGAATCACAGGCTTCCATGGTCACATGTGATGAAACATCAAAACAGGAGGCTGCCTGGACACGGAGTGGTCAGAAGAGCAGGGACGCGTTGGTACGGCAATGCCAGGAGAAGTCAGTATAGGCCTTTCTTTTACCGGTAGCTGTTTTCTGGCCGAATATATGCATGAAATTAAAGCACCATTTTATGCGAATATTCGGCTGGATTTCCCTGCATGTTCTGGTTCGGATATGCTGCAGCCTTTTCCACAGTGTATCCGACACATGTGAACATACCCTTAAAGTGTAATATAATAGTGTCATAATATGAAGTCTTCGTGATCACAACAGGACTGTGTGACCACAAACCATTCATGCTTAAATTGACCATAGACAAAGTTGTCTGCCTTATGGACCACCACCATTATCAAACCTTCAACATCATATCAGACTGTATGAACATTTTCATGGCCAGTAACTGGCTACCCTCCAGATCAGCCCTAAAAAGTCAGTCTATTCTTTTCAGTTGTTGGGTAATGGAACCTGGAACACACTTACCTGAAAAATGTTATTGGACACTCAGCCAAGAATGTTGAAATCATGTATTACGCTGTTTGTTATCTCATGGTAGGATCATATTTTGTTGTGTGCACCATTACAGTATTAATTTACCACTTTTTCACGTCTAGTCAGAATCATGTATAAATTTATCACTGAACATGAATGAATGTGAGCTCTTGACACCATAGACGGGGGCACCAAAGCACAAGATGCCACGGACTTTGCATACTAAACTACTGGACAAAAAAAACTCCAAAGCAAAATAAAATTCCATTGAGTTGGCATTGTCTGGATTATCAAATATTTTGGAACATCAGACAGGTATGGTAATAGGTGGCATTGCTATAAGCAAAGTATATTATTCAATGAATATAAATATATGAATTTATAACTTTGTGTCCATTTTACTGCGTTCTGAACATTGAACAAACTGTTCTAATGTATTGCAGTATATTGTTATTTTTACAGGATTCTGTAACCGCACGATCGCTGTTCCTCTCCGTTAGTCCCGGGTGTCAGCTGTAATACACACCCGCAGCGTATGGAGAGGGCTCAGCACGTGAGCCCGCTCCATACATCAACGCCCGCACCATGACATGCTATTAAGTCATAGTGTGCAAAGGGGTTAATGCACAGCGGATGGTGTGAATATTGCAATTTTCCACTGATATGCCATTTTAGTGCATAATATGTTGTGCCCAGTTTGTGCCACTGAAGACAAATACCTCATAAAACGTTAAGCGGGTTCTCTCGGGTATGGCGATGCCATATATGTGGGCGCAAACTGCTGTTGGGCACGCTGCAGGGCTCAGAAGGGAGGGACGCCATTTTGCTTTTGGAGCGCAGATTTTGCTTGGAAGTTGTTCTGTTTGGGGTTTTGCTGGTATTTCAGTTTATAATGTGGGGGCATATGTAATCTGTGCGGAGAACAACAGGGCATAATAAGAGGGTATAAAATGCGGTAAATAAATAGTATTTCAGAGATATGTGGCCGTTGTCGCACTGATAAATGGTGCCTGATCTTATCCGATTTTGGACACTCTGCACATTTTGCATCGCCATATTCTGAGAGCCAGAACTTTTTTATTTTTTCTCCACCGGAGCTGTGTGAGGCCTTATTTGTTGCGGGACAATCTGTAGTTTTCATTGGTACCATTTTGGGGTACCTGCGATTTTTTTTTATCACTTTTTATAAAAAAAAATTGCAAGCCGGGTGCAGTGGCGGATTAAGTAGACCATGGGCCCTGGGCTGTTACCCAAACTTGGGCCCCCCTTCCTCACCGCCGCCCTGCCGCGCCGTAACTATTTTTAACACTACTTTTTGGGGCAAGCATTAACAGTGTTACGATTCCCCTTGTCACAGCGCGGTGTCCCTACATACTGACAGTATCACACTGTGCAGGGACACATCCTCCTGACAAGGGGAATTGTCTATCAGTCCTGGACTGCAGAAAGACTTTTTGTGAAATACAAGGATTTCCTATAATAAACATGACAGTAGAGGTGACAGATTCTCTATAAATCTAGTGACTCACAGGTGACGACGTAGTTTTTTTCCTCTTCTCCATCCAGTCCAGACTTCATGACGACTTTTCCCGGCCATCAGGGCCGCCATCAGGAATTTCAGGGCCCCCTACAGCTAAATTTTCTGGGCCCCCCTACCGTGGCACCGCCTGTTAACGGTACTCCGTCCAGCACTATATTATGGTACCCAGGGCCGCCATCAGGGGGGGTATTATGGGTACTGATGTGAGAGGCCCGGCCAAACCTAATTAAAAGGGGGGCCCGGCAACTGCCGCGACTTGCCTTTGGTAGAAAAAAAACAGGCCCCTGCAATGGGGCTTGTTTTTTTCACCAAAAGAATGTTGTGAGCTGCGGGCCCCCCTTTCAATTAGGTTTGGCCGGGCCTCTCACATCAGTACCCATAATACCCCCCCTGATGGCGGCCCTGGGTAGCATGGGGGTCGTCAAACACTGCCGCCCGTGCGACCGATCGCGCACACCCGCAAACTCCCGCGCATGCGCACCCGCCTGGAACTGCGCACCGAATTTTGAGGCAGATTTTGACCTGCCCACACTATCTTGCCGCGTTTTTTGCCCGCGGCGATTGATGATAGACAAAAAACGCAGCGAAAAATGCATTTTCTGCCTCCCATTGATTTCGATGGGAGGTCAGAGGCAGAACCGCGGCAAGAAAGGACGTGCTGATTTTTCTTTTTTCCGCGACTGGCTTCCATTGATTTCAGATTAAATCAATGGGAGGCGGTTTTGGAAGTTTTTTTGGTGCTGATTCTGACGCAGTGTCCGAGTCAATATCAAGGCCCAAAAACTCTGTGAACTGGGCCTTATTGTTAGGGCTTATTCAGACGAACGTGTAATACATCCGTGCAACGTGTGTGATTTTCACGCGCCTCGCACGGACCTATGTTACTCTATGGGGCCGTGCAGACTGTCAGTGATTTTCACGCAGCGTGTGTCCGTGTGTCCGCTGCGTAAAACTCACGACATGTCCTATATTTGTGCATTGTTCGCGCATCACGCACACATTGAAGTCAATGGGTGCGTGAAAATCACGCCCAGCACTTCCGCAGCCGTATAAACTATGAATGAAAACAGAAAAGCACCACGAGCTACAAACATGCAAACAGAGTGTCATAATGATGGCGGCTGCGCGAAAATCACGCAGCCACGCATCATACGCTGCTGCCACACGGAGCTGTTATGGACCTTTTGCATGCGCAGAACGCCACGTTTTTGCGCACGCAAAAAGCACACGCTTGTGTAAATCCGGCCTTAGGGTAGGAACACACTAGGCATGAACACTGCGGATTTTATGCAACACATTTTATTGTGGATAATCCGCAGCGTATTACAGTCGCAGCCGAGTGGATGAGATTAGAACAAATCTCATTCACACGCTGCAAAAATAATGGACCTGCAGTGTGGCTTTTGGCTTTTTAAGCCGCAGCGTGTCAATGTATTCTGTGGAATCGCTGCTCCTCTGTTGCGGAAATGCTGCGGTTCTGCCGCAAAAATCAAACATGAGAAAAAAAAAAGGCACTTTTTTAAATTTATAAAAAAGTTTAGACTTGCCCCGGCCGTAGTCCTGGTGACGCGATCCTCTATTCCGGGCTGCGCTAATAATAGAGGATCGCGTCACTTGGACTACGGCCGGGGCAAGTCTAAACTTTTTTATAAATGTAAAAAAGTACCTTTTTTTTCTCATTTGTGATTTTTGCGGCAGAACCGCAGCATTTCCGCAACAGAGGAGCAGCGATTCCACAGAATACATTGACACGCTGCGGCTTAAAAAGCCAAAAGCCGCACTGCAGGTCCATTATTTTTGCAGCGTGTGAATGAGATTTGTTCAAATCTCATCCACTCTGCTGCGTCTGTAATACGCTGCGGATTATCCACAATAAAATGTGTTGCATAAAATCCGCAGCGTTCATGCCTAGTGTGTTCCTACAGCCGCCATCATTATGACACTGTTTGTATGTTTGTAGCACGTGGTGCTTTTCTGTTTTCATTCATAGTTTATACTGCTGCGGAAGTGCTGGGCGTGATTTTCACGCACCCATTGACTTCAATGGGTGCGTGATGCGCGAACAATGCACAAATATAGGACATGTCGTGAGTTTTACGCAGCGGACACACGGACACACGCTGCGTGAAAATCACTGACAGTCTGCACGGCCCCATAGAGTAACATAGGTCCGTGCGAGGCGCGTGAAAATCACACACGTTGCACGGACGTATTACACGTTCGTCTGAATAAGCCCTAACAATAAGGCCCAGTTCACAGAGTTTTTGGGCCTTGATATTGACTCGGACACTGCGTCAGAATCAGCACCAAAAAACTTCCAAAACCGCCTCCCATTGATTTAATCTGAAATCAATGGGAGCCAGTCGCGGAAAAAAGGAAAAGCAGCACGTCCTTTCTTGCCGCGGTTCCGCCTCTGACCTCCCATCGAAATAAATGGGAGGCAGAAAATGCATTTTTCCCTGCGTTTTTTGTCTGCTGTCCTCAATCGCAGCGGGCAAAAAACGCAGCAAAAAACGCAGCAAGATAGTGTGGGCAGGTCAAAATCTGCCTCAAAATTCTTTAAGGAATATTGAGGCAGATTTTTTCAGCCTGCAAAATACTCTGTGTGAACAGGGCCATACTTAAACAGCACTTTGACACACTTTACTCACCATGTCAGAAGAGCTGCTCCCACTCCAGTCCTCTTCAGGCGATGTCTTCGGTCCAGACGTCGTCCTTCACCTCCAGGCTCCAGAAAATTGCGGGGATCGTAGAACTGCCGCCGACTCCTCCCCCTCTCCTTACGCAGCTACGCTCTGGAGAAGGAGGCGGAGTCGGACGAGGAGTCGGACGAGGAGGCGGAGTCGGAGGCGGAGTCGGAGGAGGACAAGGAGGACGAGGAGGCGGAGGAGGACAAGGAGGAGGCGGAGTCGGAGGCGGGCCAGCAGGTAAGTAACCGTGCGCCGCTGTCCTTCCCCGTCGATGTACTTGATTTGCTCCCTCTCGGCGGCGCGCCTGATCTTTCGCACGTGTGCGCGCGCTTGCGATCGTGCGCGCTTGCGGTCGTGCGCGCTCGTACGCGCGCAAGCAGTGGTGTTTCGCGGCGCGGCGGCGGTGATGAGAGGGGGGCCCGCAGCTCGGGGGCCCGCAGCAGCTCACGACATTGTTTTGGTGAAAAGAACAGGCCCCATTGCAGGGGCTTGTTTTTTTCTACCAAAAGCAAGTCGCGGCAGTTGCCGGGCCCCCCTTTCAATTAAGTTTGGCCGGGCCCCCTACAGTACTACCCCTAATACCCCCCTGATGGCGGCCCTGCCCCATTTCTGCAGAATTTGCCACTCAGATGTCTTTGGCTCCTCACTTTTCCAACATTTCCACACCTATAAACAAAGATAATATTATCATGGTGCCACACACTGTGCCCCTAAATATAATCGCACCAAACACTGCGCCCCTGAATAAAATAGTACAAACACTGTGCCCCTAAATATTATAGCACTATAGACTGCGCCCCTGAATATAATTGTGTCAAACACTGTAGATAGCACCACACACAGCCCCCTGTAAATAGCGCTACACCGTCCCCCCCTCTGTAAATAGCGTCACATAGCCCTCCCCCTCTTGTATATAGTGCTACACAGCAATCCCCTTTAGATATAGTGATACACAGCGCTCCCTTCTATATAGTGCTATACAACAATCCCCCCTTGTATATTGTGCTACACAGCGTCTCCCCCCTTGGACCTGCAGCTCTTGTAATTGCTCAGTATAATGTCCCCCATAGCTGCCCCCACAGTATATTGCCACCCATAGCTGCCCCCACAGTATAATGCCCCATAGATGTGACACAGTATAATGCCCCATAGATGTGACACAGTATAATGCCCCCATAACTGCAACACAGTATAATGCCCCATAGCTGCGACACAGTATAATGCCCCATAGCTGACACAGTATAATGCCCCATAGCTGACACAGTATAATGCCCCATAGCTGACACAGTATAATGCCCCATAGCTGACACAGTATAATGCCCCATAGCTGACACAGTATAATGCCCCATAGCTGACACAGTATAATGCCCCATAGCTGACACAGTATAATGCCCCATAGCTGACACAGTATAATGCCCCATAGCTGACACAGTATAATGCCCCATAGCTGACACACCATAATGTCCCATAGCTGACACAGCATAATGCCCCATAGCTGACACAGTATAATGCCCCATAGAGGTGACACAGCATAATGCCCCATAGCTGACACAGCATAATGCCCCATAGCTGACACAGTATAATGCCCCATAGAGGTGACACAGTATAATGCCCCATAGCTGACACAGTATAATGCCCCCATAGCTGACACAGTATAATGCCCCATAGCTGACACACTATAATGCCCCATAGCTGACACAGTATAATGCCCCATATGTACGTACCTAATAAAAGAAGAAAACATAATTGCTTACCTATCCCGGTTCCCACGACGGTGGGGGATGCGATGCTTCTCCTCCTCTGCACTGTGCTGTGAGTGACTCCGTGCAGACAGGCGCGATGACGTCACTACATCGCGCCTGCCTGCACCGAGCCGCTCACGGCAGAGTGAATGCTGGAGCGAGGCTCCAGCATTCAACCAAACTGAATCTGCGTCCTGCGGATGCAGATTTAGTTGGAAGCAGGCAGCGCGGTAGCGCTGCATAGTTTTTTAAGTTTGTGTGCGGTTCGGGCCGCGATGGGCCCCCTGGCAGCCTCGGGCCCCGATGGGCCCCCTGGCAGCATCGGGCCCCAGGCGACCGCCCGAAACGGCCACATTATAATCCGCCATTGGCCGGGTGACCAAAAACAAGCAATTCTGACAATGTTTTTTAGTTTATTTTTTGCAGCGTTCACGTGTGCTATAAATGACAAATTTACTTTATTTTGCGGGTCGGTACGATTAGGGCGATACCATATGTATATAGGTTTATTTATGTTTTGCAGCGTTTGCGCAATAAAATCACTTTTTTATAAAATAATTTATTTTCTGTGTCACCATATTCTGAGAGCCATAACTTTTTTATTTTTCAGTCAAAAAAGCTGTGTAAGGCCTTGTTTTTTGCGGGACGGGTTGTAGTTTTTATCAGTACTATTTTCGGGTACATGCGAATTTTTGATCACTTTTTATTTTCTATTTTGGGAGGGGTGGTGACCAAAAAAATAGCAATTCTGGTGTTGTTTTTTATTGATTTTTTTGGGGTGTTTATCGTGCGGGAAAAATAACATTATATTTTTATAGCTGGGGTAGTTACGAACCCGGTGATACCAAATATGTGTACTTTTTTTAATGTGTCATTTTTTTCCTATAATGAAAGTCTTATTATAGGAAAAAAAAAAATTTTTTGTATATATAACGTCTAACTTTTATTTTTACACTTTTTTGAAAACATTTTTATTACTTTTTTTTACTTGTCCCACTAGGGGACACTTAGACTTGCAGCTTTGATCACTGCTAGAACACATTACACTATCTACGTAGTGTAATGTGTTCTAACTGTCATTGTGACGTGACAGTCACACTGAGAGGAATCCTCGGAGGACCGGCCGGAGGCTGCTCCTCCGAGGCTTCCGTACATGGCAACCTGGAGGCCATTGTCTGACCTCCGATTGCCACGACAAGCATCGGCAGCCCCCACAATCACGTCGGGGCTGCCAATGTGCTTCAAACCCCTTAAATGTGGCGAACGCAATCTGTCGCCGCATTTATGGGGTTAATTGCCTAAATCAGCGGCGATGGTCCGCTGACCGGCAAGACTGGAGTGTCAGCTGTCGGGGACAACTGACCTCCCGGTTCCCGCACACTATCCGTTAAGACTGTGTGCTCCGGGAACTACTCCGCAACTGTATGTCCTGATGCGGGAAGCAACCCCTCTGCAGGACGTACAGTTGCGGCGCAGCGCGTGAAGAGGTTAAAGCATAGACTGCTGCGTTTTCCCATACCGACATATACAGTAAAAAAAGTGTGGTATATGTTTTTTTACAATGGCAATCAATGGGTGACACATGCCACTTTATGCCTATAGACTGGCATATGTCACAGCCTTCTGTCGGAGGTATACGTCGGGGAATACTCCATATGTATACATTCGATGGAAAGAAAAAACAAGGTGTGAGCAGAGTCTAACAAAAAAACTCTCCATGTTGTCCATAACAACCAATCAGAATTCAGATTACATTTTTTCAAGGAGTTTAAATGAACACTAACTTTTCAAACAACTTATGCTAATCTAATAGTATACCTGATATAGATCTGAGCGAAGTTACTGCCACTAGGTGTCTCCCTTCCTGTAATCTGCTGTTCACCCCCTATTGTCAAGCTAGATGTGTCCCTAAAGAAGAGATGCCATGAAAACCGAAAATGTATGAACAATAAAATAATCTTTATTAAGTTACACAATAAAAACAGAATACGTAAGATAAAAATCCACAACTGACGTATAAAAATTGACAATGCTTTGTGTAGCTCCGAAAATGGACAAAATACAACATGTATCACAAGATAACCTCCAAATGAATTTATATGGACCAAAATATAGTATACAGATATAGGTACAGACAAGTGTTAGACACGCACATTAAATGTGCAGTAATGAAAGCAAAATAGCTCATAACGGGTTAATACAAACATGGAGGAAAATAGCAGCAAAGATGATGATAATGCCTATCAGAAGACATCACATACCCATGCTAGATGTAGGAGTCCATACACAGCGGATAATGCCTATCAGAAGATATCACATACCCATGCTAGATGTAGGAGTCCATACACAGCAGATAATGCCTATCAGAAGATATCACATACCCATGCTAGATGTAGGAGTCCATACACAGCAGATAATGCCTATCAGAAGATATCACATACCCATGCTAGATGTAGGAGTCCATACACAGCAGATAATGCCTATCAGAAGATATCACATACCCATGCTAGATGTAGGAGTCCATACACAGCGGATAATGCCTATCAGAAGATATCACATACCCATGCTAGATGTAGGAGTCCATACATAGCGGATAATGCCTATCAGAAGATATCACATACCCATGCTAGATGTAGGAGTCAATACACAGCGGATAATGCCTATCAGAAGATATCACATACCCATGCTAGATGTAGGAGTCCATACACAGCAGATAATGCCTATCAGAAGATATCACATACCCATGCTAGATGTAGGAGTCCATACACAGCAGATAATGCCTATCAGAAGATATCACATACCCATGCTAGATGTAGGAGTCCATACACAGCGGATAATGCCTATCAGAAGATATCACATACCCATGCTAGATGTAGGAGTCCATACACAGCAGATAATGCCTATCAGAAGATATCACATACCCATGCTAGATGTAGGAGTCCATACACAGCGGATAATGCCTATCAGAAGATATCACATACCCATGATAGATGTAGGAGTCCATACACAGCGGACGTCTGTTTACTATATTTTGGTCTATATAAATTCATTTGGAGGTTATCTTTTGATAAATTTTGTATTTTGTCAATTTTCGGAGCTACACAGCGCATTGTCAATTTTTATACGTCAGTTGTGAATTTTTTATCTTACGTATTCTGTTTTTATTATGTAATTTAATAAAGATTTTTGTATTGTTCATACATTTTCTGTTTTCATGGCATCTCTTCTTTATAGGTTCAGATTATATATTTATGATGCTATTGGGATCGCACCCTAGGATCAGCCCTTACACACTACATAGATTAATTTCTTTATTGCATGTTCAAGGCTTCATGGATCTATGCTGCAATTTTGGTTTGTTTAGATGTGTCCCTAGTTGCGGAGCAGAGGAGACAGACTATAGGAAGTGGGCTTGGGTCTATTCACAGGCTGCCATAGAAGTCTATGGAGATGGAAGGGGGGGAGAATGGAGCGAAAGACACTGACATGCTGCCCATCAAAGTCTATGAAGAGGGGAGGGGTAGCAGGAGCAGAGTGAGAAAGACACAGAGAGACATGCTGCAGCAGCTTCCTGGTAAGTGTTATATTTCGCCCCAGTGCTGGATTCACAGCTACACTGCTCATTACTGCTGTATAATCTCCTGCATGATGCTGACACACACACACACACACACACACACATATATATATATATATATATATATATATATATATAAATAATGGATAGAGATAGGAGAGCAGGATTTTCCTGTTCTATGGGTGATATGGTATGATAGAAGTTGGCTCTGCACACTAGCTCAGAGACTACTGAGTATTAGTTATAGAGCCTGCAGAGGGGAAAACTGCTAAATAATGCAGGATACAAGTCATATAATGGCCTAATTTAGTGTTATTCCCCAGGTAATGACAGCTTATCCTGAAAAGTCATCTGAAAAGTTAGGTACCCTTTAAGAAAGGAAAGCTGCACTGTCATTGGTTGTTATGGTTATGAACAACAAGGCCAGATCATATAGTTGTGATAAATGAGGCCCTCTGAGCCCCAGCAAAAAAAACTGTCATGAAAAAATCTGAAGAACATTTTGTTGCTACTGTCTACTGTAACTTTCCAGGATACTACAACTTGTATGTGTTATGTATGAGTGTACATTACTGTTATATCATTTAGTACTGGGATATTTGGCAGCCAACTGTTCTGTAATCATGGTCATCCGCTGCAGAGGAAGGAGACAAAAACAAAAGAAGCAATTTCAGCAATAAGTTTTTGGCAGTGCTTGTTGGAAATGGGGAAATTGGGAAGTGCTGGTCATTTAGGATTTTTAGCGTATCCATTCATAACAGGACGCAATGGATATGCAGAGGCAGTGGAATTAATATTTATAATATTGAAGACTCCAAATGGAATTAAAGTGGCAGTGTTGAGAAACCATAAAGGGTTAAAAAAAAGTGTGTGATTATGCAACAACCTTTGAACCCGCATTACCATTAGTTACATATATCTTTGATGTAAGAAAGGTATATTGTGAATTAAATATTACCTTTTGTAACACCTTAGGCCATTAACTGTTGCCCTGACCTGGGGCTGATTTGGAGCTGACAGGTCTGTTTAAAAAAAAGCCAGGCAGTCCTGAGATTATATCAGAGGTTGAGTTCAGAGGGACTGTTTAGATGGTTCCTGCTGGGCCACAATGAGAAATTCAAAACTCCCTGCAGGTTATTGGGTCGGTTCCACCTCTCCAAATAGTTTTGTAGTTCTTTATTGAATTTTATCTGCCTATACTGCACCTTCGATTTAAGAGGGACACTAAGGTTTCTCTCACGGAATCTGTATGTATTCATGAGAAAAATATTGAGGCATTTTCCATTGCATGCCATATTATGAATGTATGTTCCCTTAGTAGTTTTGCTGCTAGGGGGGGGGGGGGGGGGGTTATACAGTGGCAGGAGCTGTGCCTACGGTCCATAGTACTGGCTGGAATTAATCAAATGAGCCGCTGTACAGGGACCCATCATTGCAATGTGCCAGAGCCCTTAAAGGGGTTGTCTGCTTTGGACAATCCCTACTTAGAAACAGTAGATCCCTTGACAAAAAGCAGCTCTCAAAGTGTCCCCCTGCTTGGACCCCCGCAGCAGTCAGCTGTTATCTGTGGGTAAATCTGGCAGTAATCCGCCATATGCAAATTGTTACAAGTCATATTTTGAAGAACATTTTGCTTACGATAATTTTTTTTTTTTGAGAATACAAGAATACAATAACTTGGAAGAAATATATAGATGAAGTTTTTTTTTAGCATATGGGGGGGCATTGGACACCCTTACCGAGTTTCATTCATATTTGAACAGCATTTGGCCAAAACTTCAATTTTCGATACATCATGACTTCGATAAAATTGATTTCTTCGATACTTCTATTATTAAAGATAAAGAAGGTCTTCTACTGACCGATTTGTTTGTCAAAGACACTGATCACAATAATCTTTTGCATTATTCTAGCTGTCAACCTACAGCCACTAAAAAAGAGATACCAATTTTCCAAATTAAATGAGTGGATTGTATAGTTAGTGACCGCGTAAATTAATAGATAGATTTATCAGAGATTAAATGAAAATTCGTAAATAGAGGATACCCACATGCAACATGGAAGTCTAGTACTAGTACTGATAGATCCAGACTCCCTAAAACTTCCTATCAAGTGCCTTTTGTACATTCTTTCCATGTGTTCGCATACAAGGTCCATAAAATTATACGCCAACATTGGTCCATTTTACAAAAAGGTTACCCCACTATACGAGAATTGAAAGAACCCTTTTTACCATGTTTCTGTCGTCCAAAGAATCTTAGAGATAAATTAGTTTGGGCAGAAGAGAGATCAGTGCCAAACAAAGTTTTTTGAGAACCCAAAAACGGGGTACTTCCCTTACTTACACTGTCTTCAATGCACCAACATTATAAAAAGAGATACATTTTATCATCCACTATCTGGTAGAGCTTTTGATTTTAAAGGTTTCTTCACTTGTGATTCAACTTATGTTGTATATGTGATCAAGTGTCCATGCGGTCTCGTATATGTTGGAGAAACTACCCAACATATATGAGACCGCATTTTGCAGCACAAATCCACCATTCGGTGTAAAAATTTACTATTACCAGTACATGCCGGAAGCAGTTGGCTCCATCCACGGAATAGCGGCCGAGCTGCAGTAATAAAGGTCTACTCCTATTCAACTGAACAAGAGCACAGATACAGCACTGCAGCACAGCCGCTATGCTATGTATAGAGCAAATTGCTTCTGGAGCTGTACATTGCATAATGGGCAATAAAATCCGATGCCCACAGGCTACCGGAGAGTTTTATCGGTGCTATCGAGGCTATCCGCTGGATAGGTCATCAGTTGTCTGGAAGCAGACAACCCCTTTAATAAAAAAAAAGTAATGTTACATAAATAAAAAAATCTGTCAAAAACAATACACAGAAATACGTATTTTTTTTTTTTACTATTAATGGTCGTATCGTTTTAAAAAAGTAAAATATTATCATTGCCGGCAGCACATCTCCCTGTGTAAACAGGGAGACGCGCTGCCGACATGATAATAATGTATGGGGACACTCCCACAGTAACTTCACAGGAGTGTCGGGAGAATGACCAGACATCGTCTCCTGGCTGGAGGTGAAGTTACAGTGAGAGTAAGTGACAGAACAGCGTGATCTCACGAGATCACACTATGCTGTGAGTACAGCTGGACATGAATGAAGAGAAGTGTATGACGCTGATTGGATCAGTGTGCTTCCCGTGTGTACTCCGTGTACACTTACATGTTTCATTTTCCGAGAGGAAACTGTTCCCATTCACACTATTTACACAATATTGTGAGCACCGCACATGGTACTCACTGTCCAGCAGTAGTCACTGTCCAGGGTGCTGAAAAAAGCACAGCGTGAACGTTAATAAATTGACCTGCGGTGCGGAATTTAATTTCACAGAATGTCAATTTATGTTGTTGATTTTCTGTTGCGACTTTGTGTGGCGTATTCACAGCGATTACACCGCAAAAATCGGAACCGGGAAAAAATAAATCATACTTACCCAGAACGCTCCCCTTCTTCCTACAGTCTGCCCTCCTAGGATGACGTTTCATCCCATGTGACCACTGCAGCCAATCACAGGCTACAGCGTTACATGGCCTGCAACGTCATCATAGGGGGTTGGACTATGTGCAGAGAAAAGGGAGGGGGTAAGTATTGACTTTTTTTTTCAAGCGCTGCTTCCTTTCACAGCAGAAATTCCATCTGAAAAACCGCTCCACAATGTTGTTTGTAGTCTGTTACCATGGATACACATAGGTCTGCATAGAAGTTGTATGTACAAAATGGTAAAATGTTTTTAATTAACACTATTTGCAAAGTTGCATCATTTTGTATTTTAAATGCATTGGAGCAATAAAACATTGGTTGCAACAGTATAACCCTTAATGTGTACCATTTAATTTTCTCCCCCAAAAGTATTTAGATGATTTCAATATACTTAAAGGGGAAATGGAGCCACTTGAATATTTTACAAAGAGCTTACCATGCTATAAAATAACAAAATAAGTAATACTCATTTTACGAATTCCCTGCCGCTCCCATGCCAACACTTCCGGTTCTCTGTTTTTCTTACTACCTTGATGACGTGTCAACACAATCACTGGTTGTAGCTGTGACGTGTCGACACAACTAAAGGTCACCACTGCGCCCAGTGATTAGCTGCAGCGGTCACAGGTCGTGTCCACAAGTCATCACTGAATAGGAAGAACAGAAACTGGTAGGGGACCCAGGACGCCTCAGCACGGGAGTAGCAAGTTATTGGTAAAGTGTGTATTACTACTTATATAGCAATGTAAGGCCGGGTTCCCACGAGTCAGATACGCTGCATAAAAATCACGCAATATGTCCAACCTGGAACCCGCAGTACATTCCGTCTGAAAAATCGCACCACATTGGTGCAGTTTTTCGAACTGAATTTCTGCTGCGGAACAAAGCGCTCATACTTACCCCCCTCCGTCTTCTCTGCATGTAGTCCGGTCTCCTACGATGATGTTGCAGGCCATGTGACTGGCTGCAGCAGTCACATGGGATGAAGCATCATCCCAGGAGGCCGGACTGCAGGAAGGAGAAGGGTGTTCTGGGTAAGTATGATTTTTTTTTCCCGGAGTTGCGATATTCGCGGCGTATTCGTTGCGATTATGCCGCAAAAGTCGGAACACAGAAAATCAACAAAAACGCAGCATAAATTGACATGCTGCAGAATTAAACTCCGCACCGCAGGTCAATTTATTAAAATTTACACTGCGTTTTTTTTCCGCAGCGCGGGCATGAGGTTTTCTAAATCTCATCCACTTTGCTGCTACTGTTAATGCTGCGGAATTTCCTTACACAATTCCGTTGCAGAAATTCTGCAGCGTTTACGCTACGTGGGAACCCGGCCTTAAACTTTGCCCGGGATCCTGAACTTGAGCTTGCCTCCCAACCTAGAACCTGCAACAGTGTCTGTTAGGAAAGTTTTATAAATTTATGTATCGGAAACTAAAATGTATATTGAGCTATACAGGTTTTTCTGCTGACAAAGTGTTTAATATGTTATCAAGTAGAGGTGGGTGGGCAGCTGAATTCCTTAGATTTTTCATCTACCTGTCATAATGTCTCCTTATCGATAAGAATAAAGACGCGCCATTTTTATTCAGATGACTCCTCGAATCTATTTGATAAGAACCTAAATTCTTCTAAGGGTATGTTCACACGAGGGCGTCCGTAACGGCTGAAATTACGGGGATGTTTCAGCCTGAAAACATCCCCGTAATTTCAGCCGTACCGGCACGTGCAGGCGCTTGAACGCCGCGTCAATTACGGCCGTAATTAGCGCTGCTATTCATTGGAGTCAATGAATAGCGGCTCCAATTACGGCCAAAGAAGTGACAGGTCACTTCTTCTACGCGGGCGTCTATTTACGCGCCGTCATTTGACAGCGGCGCGTAAATATACGCCTCGTGTGAACAGACAAACGTCTGCCCATTGCTTTCAATGGGCAGATGTTTGTCAGCGCTATTGAGGCGCTATTTTCGGGCGTAATTCGGGGCAAAAACGCCCGATTTACGTCCGTAAATAGGCCGTGTGAACATACCCTAACAGTGTAGAAGAAAGAAAGAGAGGATCCAGCGATGTATAATAAATGTGGGGAAACACGGTTTCCACTTTATTAGGATGTGAACAATAAATAGCCATGAATAAGAGCACAGATCGTGCTCGTAACGCGTAGGCTTCTACTTACTTGCCTTCCCTTAAAGTGGAAACCGTGTTTCCCCACATTTATTATACATCGCTGGATCCTCTCTTTCTTTCTTCTACATTGCCTGCCGTGTGCCGTCGCGGAGATCTGGGCGAGATCCGAACACAAGAACGTGGAGCTGGTGAGCTGGAGGTTTCCTCCTACCCTCTCTTTCCCCTCTACAATTTCTTCTAACAGTGTGCCTGACCGTTTGTTGTACTCAACAATGTTTGTGTTTCTTCTCTACCTTCTTCAGCTGCCACTTAAAGCTGCTACTCTGGGGTCTGCAAGTCTTTTGAGGCCAATATTACTTACATTTAATGTTCTAGTTTCATGGTATGGACAATTTGGTCTTATTCTATACAGGACCTCCAGGACATACATGGAGCAATAATTGTGATAATTAAATACATATCTGGTACAAGAAGCCTACATATTAAAGATGTTAGTGATGGTAGGTCATATCTATGTAAACATACTTATTTCTATGAAATATTCTAAATAATTATTCGAAAGGTGTGAAATAAAATTCTGTGGGATATCCTGACATTCAGCTCTCACATGAATATTTGAAGAAAAGAAATTTGGAGAATTACAGGACAAAGCAAAATATGAAAACAGGAAGACGAGGAGAAGAAAATACAGTGAATGCCATTGTTTAGTAGGAACCTAGAAAACTCACAGCTGGTACCTAATGGGTTATTGCCGAATTAAATTGAAGATGTTAAAACAGTAGCTGATAGGGCTGGGATAGAAATACTTCAGAATGGGTGTGTAAGGATAGAATTACTGACCTAGTTCCATCCCTACCCTTGGTCTTCAGCTTTTGAGTTCATGAAAGGTGAGCAGGACCCAGGTGGAAAGGAAACTCAGACAACCAGGGGTTAAAATCAGCTTCCTGTCATTGTATGCCTGGGTTGAAATGAGTCCCCAAGCAGTTAAGGGGAACTGATGAAGAGGAGGGTTTGGCTAAGACATTGCTTCCTAATAGGAAACTGCTGGGATGTCTGAGTCCCATTGTTCTTAGAGCATATATGGTGCTGATATTTAGAGAATAGTTAGGATAAATGTAACTATTACATGGAGGGGACAATAAAAAAAATCTTATTTCTATGTTATAAAATTAAGTTTTCAGTCCACTCATTACAAGTTTTGCTAGACTCTAAACAGGGGTCCCCACATCTACCGTGTGTCTTCTTATGTGGCAGAAGGGCCTTTGGATACTCTTTAAAAACTACTCTTCGGACTACATCAGTGGTTTATGAGTGGAAAACCTCTATATGAAGTTGTGCATGGTCGGTAAGTGCTAGGGGCAAATCTAAAAGTAGAATATTTTATGGACTATTCAAGGTCTAACCAAAGGAGTCTTAAGAGGTGAAAAGGTATAGTAGATATTAACCCCTAAACGCAAAATCACGTAACTGTACATGATAAGGGTTAAGGGGAAGTATGGAGCGGGCTCACTAGCTGGGCTCGCTTCATACACAGGGGGTGACTACTGTGTTACGGAGCCGACACCTCACTGCAATGGGCAGAATCAAAGTACACTTGATTCCGCCCGTTGCAGTGAGGCCGGTAATAATGGCCGGTAACAACTGTTGTTATGGCAGCCTGGGGACCTAACAAAGGCCCCCAGGTCTGCCATCTTATATACTTTAGAAAACCTATTTTCAAATAACCTATTAGAGAATTCTTAGTCAACTCGACAGCAACGTATGACGGAACTGTACGTCATAACCGATAAGGGGGGATATGGAGCGGCCCGTGGTATCTAAGCCGTAAGAAAAAGGGGAGTGCCTCCATCACAACACCCCCACACGAGACGATCGCAGTGTACTGATGGTTATTATGCCAACCTAGGGCCTAATGAAGGCAGGGCTTAATAGGAGGCATGGGGCAGGACCTAAAGGGAAGCCGGTAATAATTGCAATACACTGAAATGATCACATGTCAAGTCCCTTGTGGGACAAAAAAATAGGTTTGCGGGATGAGTTGAAGTATTTATTTCACCATTTAATGTACTGGGAAACTGCAAAAACATTGGATATTCCTCCATTGTTCTCTGCGTGTTTCGTTTTTACTGCATTCCCTTGCAATAAAAATTAGATGTTAACTTTAATCTGCGGGTGAATACTATTACGGCGATCATACATACCCGTCCCATGCCTGTGAAGGGCAGGGAGTAGAAGAGTAGTGGTTATACCTATTAATTATTTTAGAGTATAGGATATAATGTAATAACTGTGGACAGAGTCATCTTACTATAAAATGAATGCTTGATTTACATAATGTATATAAATCCCACACTGTACAATGGCACTGGGTGGCTAGGATACAGATTTTGCTGACTCAGCATTCAAGCTTATAGCTGCCTGTGACCTGTGCATATGGAAATATGGGGTAGATTGGGTCTTCACTGGTAACCCGAGAATGTAAGAAATTAAAAAAAATAATAAAACAGTTAAAACTGTGCATTAACATATCATGTTCACTAGCAGTATCAATACCATGTTGTGAAATGATAGGATAAGTCATGGGCCCCTATAATTAGATTTTCTGCTGAACTCCTCTGATTTCTGCCTGACAATAAATAAATTATTTAAATAACTTGCAGAAAAAGTGAAATATTTTAATTGAAAAGTCTTCAAACAAGTTCTGACCCTTCCTATGACCTGTAGCAGACAGATAACCCTGTTTACATCATGTTCTACATTCCTTGTTAATTGACTGAACAGACCGTTCTCCTCCTTCTGACAACTCATATCTAGTTTTTTTAAATTGGGAACCAAATGACGCATTGGCATTAAAACCGAAAATAAAGTGAAATATTGTGAAGTTGGACACAGTGGTCAATGTGAAGTAAACGTATAGTCTATATGTTACATAGGCACTTAGTGGGGTTCCCGGAGGCATGGAAGACCCTCCAGTCCCAGAAACTGCCAAGGTGGGGAGAGGTTATACCAACTTGTACTGTATTGACTGTTTTTTTGGTATTCATCCATGGTATGTTGCCTTCTGAGCTCCTGCCATCTGGACGCGTTATCGGGGGCCCTGTATTTGGTACAGAGTTATTAGGGGACAAATAACTGACACTCCTTTTAGGGACATACATGGCTGGCGTAGTGTTATGGGGGCACCTGTAGTTGACACTCTTTTATGAAGCATACGTTTTTTCCCCCCATTTTCTACGTGGCATCTGGGGATTGACACACTGTTCTGTTGGCATCTGAAGACAAAACTCTTTTATCTGTATATTTCACTGTATTCACGTTTTCTATGATTAAAGCATTACAAAAAAAAAAGTATATTTACCAATATAGAAAGTGCTGCAATTCTGCTCCCTTTCATCACTGGCAAAACACATACACTACCGTTCAAAAATTTAGGGTCACTTAGAAATGTCCTTATTTTTGAAAGAAAAGCACAGTTTTTTTCAATGAAGATAACATTCAATTTATCAGAAATACACTCTATACATTGTTAATGTGCTAAATGACTATTCTAGCTGCAAACATCTGTTTTTTAATGCAATATCTACATAGGTGTATAGAGGCCCATTTCCAGCAACCATCACTCCAGTGTTCTAATGGTACATTGTGTTTGCTAACTGTGTTAGAAGGCTAATGGATGATTAGAAAACACTTGAAAACCCTTGTGCAATTATGTTAGCACCGCTGTAAACTGTTTTGCTGTTTAGAGGAGCTATAAAACTGACCTTCCTTTAAGCTAGTTGAGAATCTGGAGCATTACATTTGTGGGTTCGATTAAACTCTCCAAATGGCTAGAAAAAGAGAGCTTTCATGTGAAACTCGACAGTCTATTCTTGTTCTTAGAAATTAAGGCTATTCCATGCAAGAAATTGCCAAGAAACTGAAGATTTCCTACAACGGTGTGTACTACTCCCTTCAGAGGACAGCACAAGCAGGCTCTAACCAGAGTAGAAAGAGAAGTGTGAGGCCCCGCTGCACAACTGAGCAACAAGACAAGTACAATAGAGTCTCTAGTTTGAGAAATAGACGCCTCACAAGTCCTCAACTGGCAGATTCATTAAATAGTACCTGCAAAACGCCAGTGTCAACGTCTACAGTGAAGAGGCGACTTCGGGATGCTGGCCTTCAGGGCAGAGTGGCAAAGAAAAAGCCATATCTGAGACTGGCTAATAAAAGGAAAAGATTAATATGGGCAAAAGCACACAGACATTGGACAGAGGAAGATTGGAAAAAAGTGTTATGGACAGACTAATCAAAGTTTGAGGTGTTTGGATTACACAGAAGAACATTTGTGAGATGCAGAACAACTGAAAAGATGCTGGAAGAGTGCCTGACGACATCTGTCAAGCATGGTGGAGGTAATGTGATGGTCTGGGGTTGCTTTGGTGCTGGTAAAGTGGGAGATTTGTACAAGGTAAAAGGGATTTTGAATAAGGAAGGCTATCACTCCATTATGCAACGCCATGCCATACCCTGTGGACAGCGCTTGATTGGAGCCAATTTCATCCTACAACAGGACAATGACCCAAAGCACCCCTCCAAATTATGCAAGAACTATTTAGGGAAGAAGCCGGCAGCTGGTATTCTATCTGTAATGGAGTGGCCAGCGCAGTCACCAGATCTCAACCCCATAGAGCTGTTGTGGGAGCAGCTTGACCGTATGGTACGCAAGAAGTGCCCATCAAGCCAATCCAACTTGTGGGAGGGGCTTCTGCAAGCATGGGGTGAAATTTCTCCCGATCACCTCAGCAAATTAACAGCTAGAATGCCAAAGGTCTGCAATGCTGTAATAGCTGCAAATGGAACATTCTTTGACGAAAGCAAAGTTTGAAGGAGAAAATTATTATTTGAAATAAAAATCATTATTTCTAACCTTGTCAATGTCTTGACTATATTTTCTAGTCATTTTGCAACTCATTTGATAAATATAAGTGTGAGTTTTCATGGAAAACACAAAATTGTCTGGGTGACCCCAAACTTTTGAACGGTAGTGTATGTAAAAAATATGGTCCGAAAAGAGGGCAAGAACCCTGGAAAATCTATGTTTGCATATTAACTCAAAAGGGGTTGTATGAGATTAGATAAAATTGGCTGCTTTCTTACATAAATAGCGCCACTCTTGTCCAAGGGCTGTATCTGGTACTGCAGCTCCATTCAGTATGTACTCATGTATGTATGCAGTTATGTATTACTCTTTTCCATCAACCCCCTCCTAAGGTTATGTTCACACATATTTTTGAGCGTAAAGCCTTAAAAAACACTAGGGAAACGCCTTCAAACTGCTTCCCAATTAAATAAATAGGAAATAAGGCAGTTAGTTCAGACGAGGCGTATTTTTACACCGCTGTTTTAAAAAATGGCATGTTAATGGAGCCGTTTTTTTCTATTGACACTATAAAAAACTATTAAAAAAACGCCTCAAAAACGCTTCAAAATCATTTTCAGCTTCAAAAACACCTGGAAATCAGCTCCGTAATTTTCAGCCATTTTTTATTGTACGAGTGAACATAATGCTCATAATCTCTAGTAACTGCAGGATCAAACTACAGACAGGTTTTTATTTATAGTGTGTAAACATGGAGACACATAGGTCTGCATAGCAGCAGTATACACAAAACGGTAATATATTTTATATGAGTCCTGGCGAATGGCCAAGGCTACAAAAGATGGTTGCCTCCACTGCTAGTCTGGTTCAAATTATGCAGTGGCTTCTTTCACCTTTTTGCTGACCGTGTCAAGTTGCCATGGCGACTGCCGGACACTTCTGATGGCCTTGCGGCCTACTTAATGGAGAGGCTTCCTCGAATTCTGTGCCTGCAGATAAGTTATATCCTGTGGTTTGCTATTATTCGTAATAGGCTGGGTTCACATGACCTATTTTAAGGCGTAAACGAGGCGTATTATGCCTCGATTTACGCCTGAAAATAGGGCTACAATACGTAGGCAAACATCTGCCCATTCATTTGAATGGGTTTGCCGACGTACTGTGCCGACGACCTGTAATTTACGCGTGTCAAACGACGACGCGTAAAATGACTGCCTCGTCAAAGAAGAAACACTTCCTTGGACGTTTTTGGAGCCGTTTTCTCATAGACTCCAATGAAAACAGCTCCAAAAACGGACGTAAAAAACGCTGCGAAAACGCCGCGAAAAACGCGAGTTGCTCAAAAAACATCTGAAAATCAGGGTCTGTTTTCCCTTGAAAACAGCTCAGTATTTTCAGACGTTTTTGGTCACTACGTGTGCACATACCCTTACTCTTTTGACTCTGCTCCTGAATCCTAAACTTGGCCTTTGCCTTGTTTCTGTATAAGGGTATGTGCACACACACTAATTATGTCCGTAATTGACGGACGTATTTCGGCCGCAAGTCCCGGACCGAACACAGTGCAGGGAGCCGGGCTCCTAGCATCATACTTATGTACGATGCTAGGAGTCCCTGCCTCGCTGCAGGACAAGTGTCCCGTACTGTAATCATGTTTTCAGTACGGGACAGTTGTCCTGCAGCGAGGCAGGGACTCCTAGCATCGTACATAAGTATGATGCTAGGAGCCCGGCTCCCTGCAGTGTGTTCGGTCCGGGACTTGCGGCCGAAATACGTCCGTCAATTACGGACGTAATTAGTGTGTGTGCACATACCCTTACGCTCCTGTCTTGCTCTTTGGATTTGTCGCCTGGCTCTTGTTCTGGTATCAACTCCTGGCTTGACTCCCGACTACATTCTGACCGGCTCCTTCTTCATGGCTGACACTTATGCGACCTTCCTTGAACTTCTCTATTCATTCATACACACTTCTTCGTAACAAAATGCTTTCTCCGTACCGTGCACAAAGTTTTCGATAAATATCGGCACCTGACACAAAAAACTAATCACTGCACGCTGCTTTTCTTTCCTGTCAATCACAAGTGGGAGAGCCATTGTTTCTCGCACCGCAGTCACATAAACAGACTTAACACGTTCAAACCTGCACAGCAGTGACTTTAAGACAGCGACCTCGTACGGAAAGCGCTGATAAGACAGTGCGGCCAACAGAAGTTTTAATATAACCGGAGTGGGGATCATTTTTGACTCACCCTCGTAATATAAGTTGGGAGAGTGAGAACCTTGATAACTCCTTTACTTCTCAGTTCCATGTACTTTTTATTTGCATCAATTGGTCTTACTTGTGGAAGTGGAGATATTGGGGTAAATACCCACTCCTACTGACGGCTCTCATGTACAGTAGTCTACGACCTTATTCACACGAACGTGTCAGTATTGCGCGCGTAAAAAACGCAGCATTTTTCTTGCGTTGCAGTTCAGTGTGACGATTCGTGTACAGTGCGTGTCTGCATTTTTTACGCGCGTATGTCATCCGTATGTCACGCGTTTTTTACGTCAGCAAAATAAACTGAAGGAGGTGCTTCTTTTTCCTCATCATTTCTTTAGCTGTTGCGTGAAAAACGCATGGCATGCAGATGTGCGTCCGTGTGCTGTCCGTGATTTTCACGCACCCATTGACTTCAATGGAAGCGTGATGCGCAAAAAACGCACAAGTATAGGACATGCAGTGAGTTTCACACAGCGGACACACGCTGCCTGTAAAACACTGAATGTCTGAATGGCCCCATTGAATTGCATAGGTTCGCGTGACGTCTGTTGTTTTAATGTGCCTAACACGGACGTGAAATACGCTCGTGTGAATAAGGCCTAAGGCTGAATTCACACCATGGCTGTGTTAGGCTGGATTCACACGAGCACATTACGTCCGTAATGGACGGACGTATTTCGGCCGCAAGTCCCGGACCGAACACACTGCAGGGAGCCGGGCTCCTAGCATCATAGTTATGTACGACGCTAGGAGTCCCTGCCTCTCCATGGAACTACTGTCCCGTACTGAAAACATGATTACAGTACGGGACAGTTGTCCTGCAGCGAGGCAGGGACTCCTAGCGTCGTACGTAACTATGATGCTAGGAGCCTGGCTCCCTGCATTGTGTTCGGTCCGGGACTTGCGGCCAAAATACGTCCGTCCATTACGGACGTAAGGTGCTCGTATGAATCCAGCCTCACACGTTTGGCATGTACAGTATACCTGGAAAATCTGACGTTTATGACGAAGTTGCAGCATGCGGTCTGCACCTAGCCTAAATCACTGACTTGGCAATAGACACATTTTTTTAGTGACTCGTTTAAGGACAATGTCCAAAATAAATGATTCAACCAACAGAAGTAAAGAAACAATCATTTTAATGTTAAAATCCATGTATTGTCCTACAGCCAACACAAACAGGAACTTAAAAGGTTATAGATAAATCTTTAGGATTAAGAAAATGGGTTCAGACTTAAGATGAACTTTAATTTGTTAGTTTTAATTTTACTCTTCAGAGCTCACTTTCTTTATTAATGCATTCCAATCTTAAGAAATAAAAGAAAAGTATCACTTCCTTTTTGTTTTTTCCCACTGGTTTGTAAGAGAAAGGAAATCATTTTACAGAGTCTATTCCTTTCCTGGATAGTTAGGCTGCCTTACCTTAGATGAACATCTAAATATAAAATAGAAACCAAGAGTTATCTAAACTGATCGGCCACACATTTCTCCTGCAGCGGCCACTACAGGGCAAATGTAGTATTACATGTGACCCATTTAAATAAATGGGAAACCATGTAATACATGGCAGGCCAGGGCCACCAAACAGGGAGCTGCTCTTTATTAGAGGCTCTCTGCTCAGAGTCCAGAGCAGGGGATCCTCCCCTATAACATCCATGTGAACCTATAGGGCATATGAACAGGGGTTGTCCTGTCTTTAAAAGCTGGGGATGAAGAGTTATTGTAGGTTCAAATTTCTATGCTAAGTCATTTCTAAATATTTTTTTTAAGTGTGGGGAGCTCCGTTTTCTGATACTCAGATCCAAATACCCTGCATAGATGATACAATTCTGGCTTCTTACACCAGCCACTAGGGGGAGCTTTGTAGCTTATTGAATAATGTTTTTTTTTGTGGAGTTCAATTCATAAATAGTATGGAGTAAGCTTATTAGCCCCCCCTAGTGGTGGCTGCAGGCAGCCAGGATAACATCAGAATCAATCCAGGCACATGCTTGTAAAAACAAATAGTTGCATTATTATATGATTCTGTGTCCAACAAGGTATACAGCAGCTCCGTAAATTACTTTGTTGGAAACATACCAACATTTCTGCTAAATTTAATCTTAAAGTCTGTTTAGGAGGCATAGGACTTAGCCCTCCTGTGTGATGACTGACAGCTACTGATTAGCTCAGTGGTATTAATCCCTGAAAACCAATGTATTTAACCCCTTGCCAATGTAGTCAGTTTTTGTTTTTTCCTCCCCGTTTCCAAAAGTCATAATGTTTCTGCCATTATAGCTGTATGAGGACTTGTTTGTTTGTGGGACGAGTTGTCGTTTTAAATGGCACCACTTAATGTATCATATAATGTGATGGGAAACTTAAAAAAATTCAGCGATTTCTCCATTGTTTTTTAGGTTTAGTTTTTACAGCATTCACCGTGCGGTATAAACGACATGATAACTTTATTCTTCGGGTCAATACGATTATGGCGATTCCGAATTTATCTAGTTTTTCTTTTTAAATGTACTACTTTTACAAGGAAAAAAATATTTACTAATAAAAAAATTGTTTTGTGTCGCCACATTCTGAGAGCCATAACTTTTTATTTTTTGGATAGGTCATTAGTTGTCCGGTAGTGGCCAACCTCTTTAAAGATAGCAGTAAACAGTAAGATTTGTCTATCCCAGTTTTGTCGTCTGTAACCATGGAGACACATAAATCTGCATAGGAGCTGTTGCTTCTGGTCATGCTGTAATAAGATCAATCCCTTCTGTGAAATGATCTTCAACATTTATTATGCTGTCAGTGAGCCTTGCGTGCCTAATATCCCACAAATTGATCTCCTGTCTCCTACATCCAACTCCTCCCTCAAGAAGGAAATCCTCTGACATTTCTTAAAGGCAGCTCGGGCAGTCATACCTCGCCACTGACGAGCCTCCCCACGCCTACCATAGTGGCGTGGCTCAAGAAAATGGGACACATAAGAATACAGCAACTCTGTAGAGGACTGAGGATGCATCCAGGTTTTATTCTGGGATGGAGGACATAGGCCCTGTTCACACTGAGTTTTTTTGCAGGCAGAGAATTCTGCCTGGAAAAATCAGCTCCGTTTTTTTTGCCACGTGTTTTGAGGCTTTTTTTTAGCTATCTCTTCAGCATAAAAAAACGCATCAAAAACGCGTTTATTTCCGTCTCCTATTGATTTCAATGGGGTTCTTGAGGCGGAAAACGCCTCAAGATAGGGCATGTCGCTAATCATGAAATCAATGGGAGTCAATTTCGGCCGTTTTTTTGCCCTGTTTTTTTCCACGATTTCCGCGGCAAAAACCGGGGCAAAAAACTCTGTGTGAACAGGGCCCTATAAGGTTTTGCCTGATTTCCTGACTTATCCTGACTGGTCGACTATGCTGAGGGCTGTGTGCCCCCTCTCCCTTTTTTTTTTTCTTTCCTCCTTTCTCTCTTTACCTTGCTCACACTTTCTTTCCCTCTGAATTCCACGGTCTTCCTTTACTTTTTACTGGATCGCTGCACCTTGCTCTTCTTTTTTTTTTTTTTTTTTTTTTGTATACATCCAAATGGGACTATATAAAATTGGTATGTTTTTAGTGGTAAAGTTCACATAACTCAGTATATGACCCTTTTTCTCATAGCTTTTTGCTCATTTTATAGCTAAAATGTCTTGATGTTTGGTAAAGCGTCAGCATCCGCCGTTTGGCTGCTTTCTTCCTTTGTCCCCCATTTTTATTATGTACTATTTGTATCTAGGTGATTTTTTACACTAAAATAATAAAAACTGATTTGACTAAAAGCTGTCTTATATTACTAGACTGTCACTAATGATTCACATTTTGGGGTTATAGGCACTAGCACGCCACCAAAACTTTTTATTCCACAAATACTATTATAGAGCCAAATGGAAAATGTAACTACACTGATTTCATGGGTTAAGGTTCTGTACTATTAGGTATGGGAGGCTTCTGTGGCTTTTCTGCTGATCATTGAGATTCCCTGCTATGGGATCCAGCCCAACAGGAAACGTCACGCAGCTGGCTGCGGTTTATTCTTTTGGCAAGAATATTGTCTCTATGGCAGCAGATCTCATTCTCAGGTGTTTTCCTGTATGACATGCCCTAATGGCCTGAGATTGCGGCACCACCAAAATGGGATGGGTTCATTTCCTTTGAAATCATTAAGACTGTATAAAACGTTTTTTTTTACTGATATAGTTCACATCTTTCCAGATGGTTGGAACATTGGCATGATATGTCAAGCATTTCTGAGCTGTATTGAACACTTTGTAAAGCTAGGCATATACCAATTCGAGCCCCCTACCTGCATAGCATTTTCTGCAAGGGTAAGGGCCGATTCACATGAACGTGAATTGCGTCCGTGCAGGCCGCGTGGTTTTCACGCGGCTCGCATGGACCAATAGAAATCTATGGGGTAGTACAGACAGTCCGTGCTTTTTGCGCAGCGTTTGTCCGCTGCGTAAAAAGCGCGACATGTTCAATATCTCGGCGTTTTTCGCTCATCACGCACCCATTGAAGTCAATGGGTGCGTGAAAACCACGCATGCCGCACAGAAGCACTTCCGTGCGAACTGGCTGTTTCGCGCAACAGCTGTCAAAAGGATGAATGTAAACAGAAAAGCACCACGTGCTTTTCTGTTTACAAACATCCAAATGGCGTGTCATAATGATGGCGGTTGCGCGAAAACCACGCAGCCGCGCATCATATGCTGCTGCCACACGGAGCTGTCAAGTGGCTTTTGCGCTGGCAAAACGCTGCGTGTTTTGCGTGCGCAAAAACGCCACGTTCGTCTGAATCAGGCCTATGGATGAGACCGCATACTGCACATCAACCCTCAATAATACGATTTCAGCAGATATGGAATGACTTGGGATGACTACTGATATACATAGGCCCTTATTTCTTTGACATAGTTTATCATTGTTTTCTATAAAATCCATTATCTGATCACGCTATATTAGCAAGGGAGAAAGAGGGGGATATTGGAGGGGTGCTTACCTGATTGGTAGTTAGGAAGGATCCAAGGGGAGGGGTATATGGAAGCAGCAGGAAGGTCCCTCATTCTGTATCCCAGGTGTGAACAGTGTAGTACAGGATGGAGGCTATGTTTAGTGAAGTGAGGGCCCTGGCTGCTTTGCAGGGTCCTCAATGACCCCAGGCCCAGTTGGAGCTGGCAAGATGGGAAGTGAAGGAGGTAGCTGCGGTCCCAGCACAGCGCCCTAGGAGGTCACGGCCACCTGTGCATCACTGTCCGGAGATCACTCCCAGGGCCGCGCACGGGAAGAGGAGCCCCGTCAGGGACACTCCAAGGCCGGGGGTGAGCGAGACCTGTCTCCGGCTTCCCGGTGCTATGGGAGGAATACGCTGCCTCGTTACTGGGTCTCTCCTTACCCGGATGCTGTCATTGGAGTGCGACCTGCCGCAGCGGGAGGCCGCGTCATGTGGTGACTCCTCTCCAAAAGTGAGGAGGGACGTCGGGGCCTCGGAGGCTACATCGCTGGAGGAGCTGCCCTTGCCTTTGCCCGACGCGCGGCCGCGTTGGGCAAGTTGCATTCAAGGGGGGGGCGCGTCGCAGAGAGGGCCGGTTCATCGGTGGGCCCGGACGATCATCCCGTCGATGCCATAAGGGGGGAGCCTGTTGCTGGACTTGGAGGTCGCCGGTGAATAGCTGCCATAAGAAGCTTCGACCCTTCATCTGCCAGGACGAGTGAGGAGATTCCCGTCTGCGAGGATTCACAGCCTCCTGGATCCAGTGCGGAGATGTTTGCTGAAGAAGGACAGCTATCGGAAGATGAGGATCCTGGGGTCATTCGAGGACAGTATGCAATGACTCTATCGGGGCTAGCTCGTAGTCAGCCTGGTAAGTCTCATGACGTGTTTGCGCCCTCTGTAGGTGTGCGTTTAGATAAAAGTATGGCGGGTGTGAGAAGTGCACCAACTGTGGTTGAGGTTAGTGATGCTGGTGTGTGTGTGCGCGTGTGTGTGTGTGTGTGTGTGTGTGTGTGTGTGTGTGAGTCCGCTGATTCTGTATCACAGTTTGTGAGACTGATGAGGGAGTTATTGGTGCTTGGTGTTGTGACTGGGCAGATGGGTTTGAGTCCAGGTAATGTATGGCAGGCTACGTCTTCGGTGGGGGTGAGTGTGGCAGCACCGCCGGTAGTGGCTGAGTCTAGATGTGTGAGTGAGGCCTCCCCAGTAGCGGCGCGTCTGCTGTGGACACTGGGCGATTGGACGATCGTGCTAGAGGTGAGATTTATGACTGCATTGATGGCCCCACATTTGAAGCAGAAGGTAAAAATTTGGCATGATTTTCCCTTTTTTCCCTTGACAAGTTTAACCTGGACCACGTAAAACCTGATGAGAATAAGAAGAAGGAGGAGAGGAGGCGCTATCGTCTTATTCCTCATTCTTTTTCGACCTGGCTTCAGGATTTTGCCATTTTGTCAAGTGATGTGGGTGAGAAAGCTCCTCAGAATTGTTCGGCTTTATTTTGCTATTTAGATTAGAGGCTTATCGTATTTACGGGGGCACTGCGTGGCTCCGATATGATGAGCAGTTTTGCCAGAGAAAGGCTTTTCGACCTAGTTTGAAATGGGACCACAAGGATATCAGCTTCTGGATGTGCCTTATGGCTGCTCCCCGGTCGCAATCACAGCCCTTTCATCCAGGGGGGGTCCTGGCAGCGAGCCCCTGAAAAAGTTGTTGTCTGCGTTTCAACAAGGACTTCTGCCCATTGGTTCCTCATGTAAATTCAAACACGAGTGCACCGACTGTAGGGAAGCCCACAGTTATGCAGTGTTTTAAGCGAGGAAAAGGGAAGGCTGGCGACTCTTCATTGAAGGGGAACGACTCCGATGAAGGTAGAACGGATGATACAGTTTCTAAATAGGTACGCTGATAGGGAAGCAGCTGCTTTGTTGGAAGAGTGTTTCATTGTTGGTTTTCGCATAACGTCTACAGTTGGAGCTCTGCAGTTCCAGCCACGGAATTTGAAATCGGCAAAGATGCACCCGACTGTAACAGAAAACCTGGCAAAAGAAGTCGCTTTAGGCAGGATGGCAGGTCCGCCGTTTCCCTATCTGCGTATATTTCCCCACTCGGGGTGGTACCCAAAAAGGAACCAAATAGGTTTTGTTTGATTCATCATTTGTCATACCTGGGGGGTATGTCAGTGAATAATGGTATCAGCTCGGACTTATCCTCGGTTTCTTATGTGCCTTTCGATAAGGCGATTCATTGTGTTAGCCATTTTGGTGTGGGGGCCTTGATGGATGAAACGGATATCGAGGCCGCTTTTCTCCTGTTACCCGTTCACCCTGATAGTTTGCATTTGCTGGGTTGTGAATGGAATGGGATGTTTAATGTTGATTGTTGTTTGCCGATAGGGTGCTCCATTTCCTGTTCGTATTTTGAGAAGTTCAGCACCTTTGTGGAATGGGTTGTGAAGGAAGAATCCGGCCTGTATTCGGTACTTTACTATCTGGATGATTTTTTATGTATTGGCCCGGCTGGGTCGTCTGTGTTTTCAGTGCTCCTGAGGACTGTAGAGAAGGTGTCTGATTATTTCTGGATACCTGCGGCTCCAGACAAGACAGAGAGTTCGATTCCTGTCATTACGTTTTTAGGGATCGAGATGGATTCCTTGGCTATGAAGTGCTGATTGCCAGAGGATAAGTTTCAGGATTTAATTTGTTGTGTTCAGTCGGCCTTGTCAGCGAGAAAGATCGGTTTGCATCAGCTGCAATCATTGCTGGGTTTGCTCAATTTGGCTTGCAGGATTTTGTAGGGTTCTCTCACGTCTCCTGGCCCAGGCGACGGCGGGATTTTTGCGCCTTTTGCATTTTTTCGGTTGACTTCTGCTCAAAAAGCAGACCTTGGTGTTTGGGCAGAGTTTTTGCAGTCTTACAATGGTCGTTCAATGTGGATGGATGCTGATTACTGATGCTGCAGGAGAGCATGGATTTGGGGCCTATTTTGCTGGGAAGTGGTGTGTTGGTGAATGGCCTGAGGAGTGTAAATTGGCTGGATTAACCAGGAATTCAGCTTTGGTGAAGCTGTTTCCTATTGTGGTGACAGTGGAAGTGTGGGGCAATGAGCTTTAAAATGAGCTAGTTTGTTTTTCGTGTGATAACATGTGTGGCCATTGTGTAAATACTTTGTCCCAAAGTATTAAAAAAAAAAAATATTTGGGCCAAAATGTGGTACCTATATGGTAACTAGTATGTCCCTCCTTGGTGGAGGTCTCAGCGGGATGATAATTTTGGTGCAACATTCAGTAGGAGCGCCCTCGAATTGGCGATATGCGGCTAAGGGTGGAGTGGTGACGCTGATGTTGAAATGGAGAGTAAACAGAGACTTTAAAGACCCATTACTGTATTGTTTAATTGCAATATTTAATTGTTTATATATTTATATTGGTATATATATATATATATATATATATATATACATATATATATATATATACACATATATATATATATATATAGTTATTTTGTTAATAAATAAAGAGTTTTCTGTGGCCGTTTTATCCAAAGTCACGCAGTCTTGGTCCTTATTTCAGATAATAGTTAAGGTAGGTTGGAGATTTGTTAGTGTAAAGGATCTGCCAGGCACTACGTCTGTGTATACTCCCAGGATTAATCAGTCGACACCTGAGGCCAGACCTCTTAGACTGACACCGGCTCCCACCAATCAGGGTGGCAGGCTCAGGAGTGGGAGAGCATATCGCGGCCTGGTCAGTCGGAGTTAGCTCCGCCCCCTGTCCATTTATACCTGCCGTTTTCTCTTCCTCATTGCTTGTTATTCTTCTTGGATTCCTGGCCCCACTGCTGCCTTGCTCCAGCCTTCTTCTGCCGTGCTTCTGCCTTGCCTTAGTTCCGCTTATCCTGCTTCGCTCTGCCCCTGGCTTGCTTCCTGCTCCGTGCTCTGCGTTCGTATACTCCACTACATCCTGATCCTGACTTGCTCGTTCACCACTCCGTTTCCTCACGGTGTTCCGTGGGCTACTGCCCCTTCCCTTGCTTGTTCCCTGTTTGTATTCCCTTGCACTTAGACAGCGTAGGGACCGCCGCCAAGTTGTACCCCGTCGCCTAGGGCGGGTCGTTGCAAGTAGGCAGGGACAGGGCGGTGGGTAGATTAGGGCTCACTTGTTCCCTTCACCTCCTTCCTGCCATAACAGTTAGGTTGAGTTCTGGTGCTGTATTTATATACTGAGCTTGGTTCTGGTGCTGTATTAATGTACTGAGCTTGGTTCTGGTGTTGAATTTATGTAATGATCTTGGTTCTGGTGCTGTATTTATGTGCTGAGCTTTGTTCTGGTGCTGTATATATGTACTGAGCTTTGTTTTGGTGCTGTATTTATGTAATGATCTTGGTTCTGGTGCTGTATATATGTACTGAGCTTTGTTTTTTTGCTGTATTTATGTAATGATCTTGGTTCTGGTGCTGTTTTTATGTGTGAGCTTTGTTCTGGTACTGTATATATATACCGAGCTTTGTTCTGGTACTGCATTTATGGCTTAAGCTTGATTCTGATACTTTATCTGTACACTAAACTTTTGCATTTGGGGGTGGTAGCAAAAAGCTGTTGGATTTGCAGCGGTGTGTTGCTGACCCTAACAACTCCCCCCTGTTTTGGAATGGGATATCAAACAAGCTCAAATATGTGTGATGATCACGTTTTATTTCTTCAATATTTCTCCATTAGGAAGTAACACAAATTGTTAATTTTCATATACCATTGTATAATTGTTCCTTTTTCCATATCTCTTTTGACCATTAATTCTTTATCAGTAAATTCAGTCTCCCCTAGAAGCCTTTAAGGCTATGTTCACACGGGGTCTTTTGCCGAGTTTTTTGACGCGGAAACCGCGTCGCAAAACTCGGCAGAAACGGCCCGAGAACGCCTCCCATTGATTTCAATGGGAGGCGTCGGCGTCTTTTTCCCGCGAGCAGTAAAACTGCCTCGCGGGAAAAAGAAGCGACATGCCCTATCTTCGGGCGCTTCCGCCTCCGACCTCCCATTGACTTCAATGGGAGGCAGGAGAAAGCGTGTTTTATGCCCGCGGCGCTCAATGGCCGCGGGCGAAAAACGGCGCGATAATTGCTATTCACACGGAGTATTTTGGGGGAGGAATATCTGCCTCAAAATTCCGTTTGGAGCTTTGAGGCAGATATTCCTCCCCCAAAATACTCCGTGTGAACATAGCCTAAAGACTTCCTTTTTGTGACTTGTGAGCTGCATTTTGTTATATCTCATTCCTCCATCTTCTTATCTGTGTCTAAGTTTTTTTCCAGGGGGAATCTTTGTCTGAATAGAGGATTATCTGATGGTAACTTTACTCCCACTGTTCTTATCACTATTACTACATCATTCCCAATAGGGTTTCTGTAAAAAGACCCTGAGAATCTGGGTTATTAATAAAAAAGGTTAACCATTCTACATAATGTCATTAGGAATGGAATTATTTTGCAATGTATTCAAGTTAAATTTGGACGCCGAAGGGGTTAATAGACCATTGTCTATTAGCCGACTTATAGTTCCTTCCTCATCACTCTTCCTGTAGGAGGACGGCTGTGTTCCCTGGGAAAACAAGTAAATCATAACTTTGTCACATATCCCCTCCCCAAGTTAGTTTGCTTTTCTATTCTTCCCTACATCATGCACAACCTTTTGTCTGGTCACACTGAATTGTGTAAATGCCAGCAGTCCTGAGAGAGAATATAGACCTAGTCTATACCACACACTGCATGCTTTGGAGAACAAATATACTACAGCAAGGAAACCAATGTGACAAGATATGAAAACCTTGATGGCCTCCTGTTAAACCCTTTTTTGTTTTCACTTATAGTGAGGAACCATGGATGGGATTCTAAAGGTCATCAGTCACATCTATACTCTTCTTCTTATTTGCTCCTACCACAAAGGTCTTTGCAAGAACTCATCTTCTTTAATGGTGAGGTTCCGTGTCAAAGAAGAAGTACCTATTGGAACACTTATTGGACACATATCGGATGTACCAGGCTGGATAAAGGATATAAATGAAGAATACCAAATTATGCAGGAGACTAACTCTTTTCCAGTGCAAGTGGGCTTGAAAAGTGGATCTTTAACAACTACTGGACGTCTGGACAGAGAACAGCTTTGTCAAGTTCATGGACATTGCATCTTGTCTTTTAATGTCTTGGCAACCAAGGTCTTGTCCTTGGTACATGTGGAAATAGAGGTTCTAGATATCAATGACAATGAACCAATGTTCTCCAAACCTGAACTGGACATGGAGATTTCAGAGAGTGCTTCTCTGCGCACTAGGATCCCTCTTGACAGAGCTTGGGACCCCGACAGTAGCAGCAATGCAGTAAAGCTATATACCCTTTCACCCAATAACCACTTCACTTTAAATATTTCTTCTGGTTCTGATGGTATTAAGCATCCGGAACTGGTGGTGGTGAAGGAACTGGATAGAGAACAGCAATCTTCTTTCAACCTAGTCCTAACTGCATTGGATGGAGGGCATCCACAAAAATCTGGGACTGTCCAAATCAGGATTAATGTCTTGGATTCTAATGATAACAGCCCAACTTTTGGGGAAAGCTCTGTTATTCTAGAAGTCTCAGAAGACACATCACCTGGTACACTTCTTATAAATCTTACTGCCACCGATCCAGATCAAGGTCAAAATGGTGAAATAGAATTCGCATTTAGTAAGCACAATGCTCACCATGTCCTCAATATGTTCACCATTGATCCAAAATCAGGTGGAATAGTTCTAAAAAAATCACTTGATCATGAGGAAAGACGTTCTTATGAATTAGATGTGCAAGCAAAGGATTTAGGACCTAATCCTATCCCTACCCACTGCAAAGTAGTCATTAAGGTTTTAGATATTAATGATAATGCACCCGATATCAAAGTCACTTGGGCTTCCAAAGATTCTTCAGAGATTGTGGTATCCGAGGCTGTTCCACTGGGCAGTTTTGTAGCTCTGATTATGCTCAATGATCCAGATTCAGGTGAGAATGGACAGATACACTGCCATTTAGTTCAAGACCATGAACATTTTAGGTTGCAGAAAGCTAATGGGAACAGTTATATTCTAATAACCAATGCCATACTTGACAGAGAGAAGTGGGATGAGTATGAATTAACCATTCAAGCTAAAGATCAAGGTGAGCCCTCATTTTCTGCTACAAAATACTTAAAAATTCGTGTTAGTGATGCGAATGACAACCCTCCCATTTTTGAGAGATTAAGCTATGATGCTTTCCTAGATGAAAACAGTGGCCCTCTGTATCATCTCCTACATTTAAATGCTCATGATATTGATCTAGGAGATAACGCTAAAGTCACATACAGTATAATCAACTCTGTCATCTATGGAATTCCAGTATCTACATTAGTTTCCATCAACTCCAGAACTGGGGAAATTGTAGTACTTAAATCCATAGATTATGAGGAAATTAAGAAAATTCAGTTCTTGGTACAAGCAGAAGATAATGGGGACCCTAGACTTAGCAGCAATGCTTCAGTTACAGTATCTATAAAAGACAAAAATGATAATAGTCCACTAATCGTGCAACCAAAACTTAAGAGAGGTCGGGCCAGCATTACTGTCCTAGTTAATGGTGAGACAGGATATTTTCTTTCTGCCATGGAAGTTGCCAATTCAGAAGCTTTTGGATATACTTCAGATGAAATATTATCAGAGACAGCAAAACTCAATATACATCCACTATATCAAGTGGTGGCTACTGATGCAGACTCAGATGAAAATGCTAAACTTCTCTACCACCTGGCGAATACCCACCAAGACCTGTTTGTTATGGATGAACATCTAGGACATATATACCTAAATGCAAGCAATGCTAGCAACCTTATTGGCAATGCATTGGACTTGGAAGTAACAGTCACTGATTGTGGAACACCTCCTCGGGAGGCAAAAGCTCTTCTTCATGTTATGTTCAGTAGTCACTTGGACCATCTAAAAAATTCGGCAAGTGAATCCAATGGAAAGCTTAGCTTATCGATGGTAATTGTTATTTGTCTGGCTGTCCTTTTGGCTCTATGTCTTCTTATTTTAGCTCTTATCATGTCCTTTTGTCGAGTAGACAGAAAGGACAACAGAGCTTACAACTGTAGGGAAGAAGAATCAGCTTACAGAAAGCAACCAAGGAGACCACAAAGGCAAATCCAAAAGACAGATATTCATGTGGTTCCTGTACTCAGAGGTAGGCAACAAAAGCAACCCGTCACACCAATAGAAGAAGCCAAGGCATTTCCTGTCTTAGATGAAGGTGAAATAATCGTAGAAGATGAATCCCTCCATACTCCTTTTCATCTTACTCCCACTCTTTACCGTACATTAAGAAACCAGCGTAATCATGATGCATTTAAAGAAGACACTACAGACTTAGCGCAATCTTTCTCTTTGCCCTCCTCTGTATGTCGGACTTTACAATACCAAAGACAGAGAAGTTGCTCAAGGGAGAACCTCCAAGACACACATGGTACCCTTCCTGCAAGCAATAAAACATTGAAAAATCCAGGAAGTCCCCAAATAGGAGCATATGATGATATTAATTCATCAGAACCCATGATATTCAATGAGTTTTCACCAGCCACATCTCCAACTCTGAGACGTCAAAGGAACATAGAGCAATCTTCTAAGGAGCAAATAATCAGAAACCTGGTACGTTTGTCTATGGTAGCACTGGCCGAGAAAGAAGCAGTGGAACTCACAATGCAATCCCCTCATGTGCAGGTAAGAGTAAGTTCTTATTATAATTACCAGAATTAATATTTTCTTTTGTTTATTCAGCATGTTTCTCCGCTAGTTTTAGTGTCATAAACCTTAAGTGTTTGACGACCACTTTTTAGATTCAAGCTGGGTCGACAATCATTGTGCGTCCAGCTTCATAAACCCCTAGCGATCAGCTGTCATCGAATGTTGAAGTCGCAGTTGCTACATGAATGGACTGGGTCTGCCTCTTCTTGTTAGGCCAGGGCCACACCTACGGTAGACTTTTTGTAGCTCTACTGATTGATTTTAACCATTGAACTACAGCTGCAGTCCAAATGAATACATTGAGTTGCATACAATCTTGTGGATTACAGCCGTCACTCAATAGTTAAAATCAATAAGTAGTAGTAGTACAAAAAGTCTAGGTGGCTTTAGTGTTTTTTTGCTCTTTCTATTAGCGGGGAAGCCCCAGCTGGTGACCCTCCTCTATGACGTCCATAGGCCCATATCATAAAGCGTTCTGTCACTTTATCATGAGTTCATTATGGCAAAGGGTGACTATTACAAACACAAAAATAACTAGGGAAGGAAGTGCAATAATCAGAAATGACGAGAAATAGGAATGATATTACAAAATAATAGACTGTGTCACAGCATTATAATGAGACAGATTCTATATGCAGCTCTGAATTCAAGATGTCAGTATGATTAAGAGCAGTAAACAGAAACCTCAAGATCACCACTTTCCTAAAGTCCAAACTGTTCTATACTGATAAGAAACGACACAATCTGTTACATCACACTGAATCATAGAGGAGTAGTCATTTACGGACATCATCAGAGATTTCAAGGGTTTGTATACAAAAAAAAATAATTACATGCTGCCTCCTTTAGTAAACAGCGCCACAGACTTTCTGGTATTGCAGCTCAGTCTCATTCAAGTGAATGCAATACCAGGCCCAGCCTATAGACAAGAGTGGCGCTGTTTCTGGAAGGAAGCAGCAATGTTTCTTTAATCTCATACAACCCCTTTAATTTAATATTAGTTATATTAGTTTATTAGTGAGAAAAATTTATCATTCGTAAATTACAATTTTTTAATGGTTGCCATTCATTAAATATATTTTTATTATATCTTACTTTCACTGTTTTGTAAAGTTAACCATAAATGTTACATAAACGCAGATTTTAAAAATTATTGCATTTGGAAACTGCACAAATCTCATTCACAATTATGTAATATCTGGAGGCTGCAGATTTACGCTGCAAAAAACACAGCAGTAAAACAAACAGCAAAATGTAAGTTGCTTGCTTTACTGCACCTGCGCACAAGCTACTGGAGAAGAACAAGAACAGTGATGCAAGGTAAAACAACTTCACTTTGTATATGTCTAGGGCCTATAGACGTCATATAAGAGATTCCCCCACTTGGGGCTGGCTTCTTTGAGCCAGAGCAGAGAACCACTAACAAGCAGTAACTCTGGCACTGGCGGACTTGGGCCATGATTGTATTACATGGCTGTCATTTTATAATACTATATTTACAGGGGCATAACTAGGAAAGACTGGGCCCCATAGCAAACTTTTGACTGGGGCCCCCCCTCCACTGGGTATCACACAAACCCCCCTTGTAGATAGTGCCTCCCTATAGATTCCACCACACAGCGCCCCTATAGATAGCACCATACACAGCCCCCTGTAGATAGCGCCATACACAGCCCCCTGTAGATAACGCCTTACAGCCCCCTGTAGATAACGCCTTACAGCCCCCTGTAGATAACGCCATACAGCCCCCCTGTTGATAACGTTTTACAGCCCCAAATCCCCCCTGTAGAGAACGCCATACAGACCCCCCTGTAGATAACGCCATACAGAGTCCCCCTGTAGATAACGCCATACAGAGTCCCCCTGTAGATACCGCCATACAGAGTCCCCCTGTAGATACCGCCATACAGAGTCCCCCTGTAGATAACGCCATACAAACCCCCTGTAGATAACGCTATACAGACCCCCCTGTAGATAACGCTATACAGACTTCCCTGTAGATAACGCCATACAGACCCCCCCTGTAGATAATGCCATACAGAACCCCCCTGTAGATAATGCCATACAGAACCCCCTGTAGATAACGCCATACAGACCCCCCTGTAGATAACACCATACAGACCCCCCTGTAGATAACACCATACAGACCCCCCTGTAGATAACACCATACAGAAACCCCCCCTGTAGATAACGCCATACAGACACCCCCCCCCCCAAAAAAAAACGGCCTATAGTTTGTCCTACAAAAGAGATGTATCCCCTATCCACAGGATAGGGGATACATGTGTGATCGCTGGCAGCGATAGGGAGAACGGGGGACCGAAATTCCCCGGAAGTTCTCCATGACAAACCTCGGACTTCCGGTGTCTGCGCAGTTCAATAAAAATTAAAGGAGCGCTGGTCACGCATGCGCACAAGCGTGACTGGTGCACAACTCATTTCTATGGAGCTGCAGACAGACCCCGGAAGTCCGAGGTTTGTCATGGAGAACTTCGGGGGACTTTCGGTCCCCCGTTCTCCTTATCGCTGGGCGTCCCAGCGATCACACATGCATCCCCTATCCTGTGGATGGGGGATGCAGGTCTTTTGTAGGAACAAACCCTTCAGTGGCGTCGCACTGTAGCAGCCATAGCGGTTACCTCCGGCCATGGGAGGGGGGGCCCGTGCCCCCTCACGCTGCGGGCCCCATAGCAGCCGCTATAGCTGCTATAGCGGTAGTTACGCCACTGTACATTTATATGTATAGCTCGCCCAATCTTTATCAAACAGCTTATGTGGCCGGGGATCTAGGGTACCGGCTGTCAATTTAAAGGGGTTGTCTGTGATGAGACAACCCCTTCAAATATCTGGATATTTGTATTTGTGTCTTGAAAGAGTTAATTAAATTGTTGATCCCGGTATATTTTTTTTGGGAAACAAGTACTTGAAATAACATTTAGCTGCTGCAGAACAACAATTAACAGGAAGTCTTGGAAAACAATGGAAATTGTCCGAAATGTTGTGTATCACCTTTGAAAATAAGTGCACAGTTTTTTACAGATATAATCTACGTTAAAGTTGAATAGCTTTGTAAATACAATGCATCATATAAATCACCAGATTAAAGTCTATGGTGCCTCCATCCCACCTCTGGGACCGAGACCTCACCTGACCCCCTATCACAGCTACCTATAGGAGAGGTTTATGCAAATACACATAGGTATATGGGAGTTATGTTGACAGCTGAGCCAGCGACCTCAAAATAGGGTCACCGGACAGCCATCAGGGAACCCCCATATACCTAAAAGGCATGAGTTTCAGAGGTGAGCAGTGTAAACACTACCCATATAATTAGTGACGGCTAGAGAAGTAACTAGACGTAACTAGAAGATGCTGGGCAGGGCGGTTTGGAAGATCTTGGTCTGGGCAAGCAGGGTATGTGGAGACCCCGAGGCATATCCCACGCGTGCTCTCCCTATAAAATCCCTCCATTGCATTAGTCATTTTCTGCTGATCCTTAGGTACAGCCTGTATCATACCCCAGAGCTGCATTCATAATTCTAATAGCACAGTTCATAAACTGCAGTGGGACATATAGTTCTTCTCTATATCAGATATCAGATTTCTATAGAGTAGTTTAAAGACTACACTGCCCAGAATAGAAATCACAAAAGTCAGATTTGTGCAGACATTGAACCAGCAAGACATGCTGCGAGCTGTCAGCTCTACAGCAATATGAATGCAGCTCTGAGTTATACAAGCTGGAATTCAGGATCAGTACAAGATAAGTAATGAAATGTACTTAATCACATTTTTATGTGGATAAATTCAATAATTAAACTGTCATATGGTGTTCAGAGGTGATATATACTTTAAAAGGAACCACGGGAGGCAAATATAGTGCATTAAAGGGGTAGCACTCAAGGACCTACTGAGAATAGTCATGGGCCCCTTACCAACCGCTTTATTTATAATACAACTGAAACAGTTTAACACATTGGGGCTATTGTATTCACCCCATATTTATGAAGCCCCAGAATGTTAATTGGTGTACTATAAAATGGGCCCTAGTGTGTGTGACAATCTCTGTACAGTGATACAGAATATGTTGGTGCTATACAATAGTATTGGGATTGCCAAACTGCTCCATGGCGGACTATAGTAATTCTCTATAATTGACATGTCTGATAGTGTCTCTTCTTGCTAAAGTGGCCTTCCCTTTACTTATGCTTATCTTTATCTGCACAATGTAAATTATCATCTAGTTTTCATTGGCTAATGACTGGAGAGAACATCTGGTGGAAAGACCTGAGTTAGAGCCGGTTCACATCCTGATCCACAACACTTGCATCCAGGTGCTTTAGCTGCTTCTGTATCCCACCCAAATCAAACACGTTAAATGCAAATTGTTCCACTGAGTTTACATGTTCATATGTGAGCATAATTATAGGTTCACATAGAAGGAATACTGGGACATACATATGGACGCAATTTCGGTAGTTGTCAGAAAAAAAACCAGAATAGAAAAAAATAATAATTCAGGCTAAAAAGTATGTTTAGAAACCCCTGAAACCCTTTTTCTCACAATTGTGAAGTGTCGGCAAAAGGGAGCTTGACTTTAGACCCAAGCAGTGTGATGTATTTAAAATAAAATGTCACCACTTTCGTATCGTAGCTCAGTAACATTCATCAATATGGTGTGCAGTGTTGAGAAATACAGTTCACTCTGCAATCAAAAGATATTAAAAGTGTTGTCCACTTTGACAATCCCTTATATTTGGAAGGATCCCCCAAAATAAGCCGATCACAGGGTCTTTCAGCACTCATCTGTACACAGGTAAAACTTGCTTCAACCTGGTGGAACTTAGCAGCAAGTGTACAATTCCCCTGTAGCACCACCGCAGGGGAAATGAAGTATTACACAGCTCCCATTAACATCAAAGTGCAGTCTGTGTTACACATAGAAATACTAGGTCCTCCAGAAAATGAGCTGCTCCCCACTGAAATTCCTGATTGGGGGACCCCCTCTATCAACAGAGTCTGAGTATTCCCTAAAGGGTATATCACGATCCATGGGTATGAGGACCCACTAGACCGCATCGCCGTAGAGGAGTGGCAGCTGGCCAAACAACAGTCTTTAAAGTCTATGTAAAGTCCTTGCACAAGAGTACCTGTAATAGTAGAGACAGTAGCAGGGGCTTAGGCACAGATGGAACGTAAAGATAGATGATGCCACACGTGGCAGATGATAACAGACGTGGCAGATGACACCAGACTTGGTGTATAACAGCAGGCGTGACAGATGGCACAACACGACTCCAACACTAGAAGAGGCACAGGAACAAATACAGCATGGGATACAGGTAGCAGGGCACGGGAACACTGGGAACAGGATACGACTAAGGGACCATTTGCTAAGACTAACATGGGAACACACAACAACGCTTAGGCAAGGAGTGAAAGGGCAGGGCCCTTTTTATAGTCCAGGGTGATCTGGGGATAATTAATAAATTATTTACATGTGTGCGCACTGGCCCTTTAAGGCTGGGAAGGAGCGCACGCACCCTAGTGGTCACTGCAGGGCAGAGTGACCGGATGTGCTGGCGTCTCCAGGGAGCGAGACGTTGGCAGGAGGACAGAGGTCTGCGGTTGCCGCCGTCAGCAGGTAAGGGGAGGCGGCGTTCCGGGCTCTTTCTAAGACAGACAATCCCTTTAATGTTAATATTAGAAATCAACTTAGATCACATGAGCAATTTAAAAAATGTGGTCCTTCAACTCCATATGGCCATATGAATAGGAGCAGACCTGCAGTTCTGCAGCACGGCCGCTATGCAATGTACGGAGCCAACTATTTCCGGGCTCTGTACATAGCATTATGTGCCATAAGATCCGGTGCTCGCAGGCCATCGGAGCGGCTTAACGGTGCGGGGTCCGGGTGTCGGACCCGCACCGATGATGTACTGATGACTTATCCGGTGGATCGGTCATCAGTTGTCATAATGTGGAAAACACCTTTACGGGAAAAAGTGGAAGAAACTGGACCCCCCCCCAGTTCATTCACTAGATACAGATATGGTTTAAAAAAGCCAGTTGCCAGGGTTATCTTCTGACTCATTATGAGGTAAGCCTTTTGACAAATACTTCGACTATTGTTAGCCAAACATATCAATGACTACACTTTTCAATACAACCGTATACATGTTTTTTTTTAATTAATGGGAGGCAATCACAGATGTATGCAATTATTTAGGCATTGAGTCCGTACCATACATTTGGTGGAAAATTTTAAATCCTGAAAAAAAAAATGAAATAGATATCATATGTTGGGTTCCTATGGATTGAATGATTTCTGCTGTTAACTCGCAAAACGTAGATTGGATGACAGGTGCTCTTTAGTTTGAAGTATTGCAAAAGGTAGTTAGAGTTTGTCTGGACTCAAATCTAGGCTCTTGTGACTTCATTATATTGAAGAGTGTCTTTAGGGAATGAGGAGACCTTCAGAAGAAGTCATTTACTTAGTGCCAGATGGTCAAATTAGACAACTGCTGTCTGTAGCATTCCATGCTTATAGCAGTTTCTGGAGATAAATTAAAGAACATGACAGATTTCCCAAAAATGGTCAAATGCAATATGTACCGCTTCAGTTTGTCACCGCATTTTGCTAATTATCATTTTATTGTAGCAGAACTAAATATGATCTATTTTGTTCTATCTTTACAGCAAATTTCTCAGCTTCTGTCCCTTCTCCACCAAGGACAAGTTCACCCAAAGACACTTCACAGAGGGAACAAGTACTCGTCAAAAACTGGCAGGTAACACAAAAAAAAATGAATGGTTGAATAGATGAAATGACTTGCTTCCAATTAGTAGATAGTGACATATGCAGTCATTCTTGTCTTCAGAAAACCTGCACACCTTTAGATAATAGCTAACTGTCTGCAGAACGGTCCTGATATCAAAATATTTGAAGGCACCTTGAAAGGCCGCTTACAGATTTGTCGTAAGTTTGACACTTTCAGTACATACTGTAGTATAAATGAAGCAGCTCCTTCCTAATTCAGATTTATGGTTAACTTATCTCTAGATATTTCCAAACCATCATAAGTTCCTTTAGGCCTAATTTAGGGGGTAGGTTAAAAATCACTACTTGGAAATGTTCCTACAAAAGGCATCTATTAAAAAAACAGCATGCAAAAAAAAAAAGTCAGACATAGAAGACCTGTTAGGTTAATAGGGCAAAAGTATCTGTAAGATTTTTGAAATACTCAAAAATATTCTAAATAAATTCCTTATTAGTACAAGAGTAAAAAATAAATAAAAAAGATTGACATGAGTTTCTTATAATCCCACCTTCCACTACATGGAAACCTCATTCGAGGTCAACACAGAACCCACATTAGGCGGAGCCCTGCCGGTAGTGTGAACAACACTCTTTGTCGAGTACAGCACCTTAGTGACCAAGGTACCATATAGCTAGCACCCTAGCACCCATTTAAATAGTTCAAAAAGCTCACTCCTTCTTGCGGTTTTAGTCTGCACTTTTGCAGACTCCTGGTAATTAAAAATATCTGTAGTCGATGGGAGAAATGTTGATACCAAGGGGAAAGACAGTCAAATCTCTTATTACTGCCAAGTTATAAAAAAAAGACCTTTATGCCAGTTGCACGCGACCGATGTGCCACTCGGCCATCCAAGGGGCACCCGATAGTCTTCACGGACCCATTCACTTTAGCGGGTGTACCGGGTCTATGAAAACTGACCCGATTCTCCGATCCGTGGAAAGATAGGATGTGTCCTATCTTTCCACGGATCACTGACGAGATTCGGCCGGCGCACACTGTCATGTGCATGAGGCATAAGGGTCTTATACTTTTTCATCAAAGTTGCCCCTTCACAGTGACCTCATTCAAGTGTGTCCCTACTCTAATGCTATGTGAATGACTGCATGCTGACCAAAGCCACTGCAACATACCATCCACAGAAGTACAGAAATAAATCACTGTTGGATATGGGGAGCAGTTATTTTCTCTTTTTGAAGTGTAGGATTGAATACATTTTAGAAAGAAAGGCACCGCTCGTCTTCCACTTTTTTAATCTCCCTTAGCTCTCGATAAATTTTTTAGATATCTTCTGCATTAAGTTAAAACATTTTGGGAATTGATGATCAGTCTATGTTTTTTCTTTCAGATGTACAGGACAAGAAATAGACTGGCAGAGTACAAAGGACAGCGGGCATGGTGAAAGCGAGGCTGGTGACTTGGACTCTGAACCAGGTGGAGATCTTTCTTCTACCCATCAGATGGTAGAGGACAATCTGGAGGCTCTTTTTGGTCCATGTATAGGTGAGTTACAATAATTGCAAAGAGCATACAACCTAAATAAAAAGTAAATTGCACCAAGGGTAGATGTCTCTTTTACCCCCTATCTAGTGGTGTTAGGGAAGTAAATGTTTTACTACAAATTACTATTTTTTGTTTTAATGTCAGGTACAGAGAGCAATCGGTTAAGTGATCTAGATTCAGAATGGATTGCCCGTCTCTCCTTGCCTTTAGCCAACAACTACAAGGAGAATATCTTTACTCCAAATACTCAAATCACTCCGGAGCCTGTGGTAACGGCTGCAGACAAAGAAGATCTTAGAACCTTCCTAACATTTGGCAAAGCTTCTGATGGCTCTCAAGAAAACAGACTGGCCAGCACCTTCCTTTCTGAAATGAGTTCTCTATTTGAGATGCTGTTGACACAAAAAGCCGAGTCTCACGGAAACGCGACTTCTGAGGTTCTCATGAGGCTGTCAGCCTGCAGCAAGAGTATGGGTATGGACAGTAATAAAAGTGATGGTCCCAAGAATTAGCAAGAAGACTGTTAATTGAGAGTCAACATAGATGATTGAGCCAGTCATTCCAGTCTCAACCATTCATCTACTTGTGTAAAAATATGGCACTTAGAAAGAGATCTCTCAATTGATATTGACGGAATTGGAGAATTGTAGCTATAAAGATGAGAGGACATATGGCAACACTTGCTTTAATTGTTTTATATGGATTATTGGTGACTTTTACAGTATGGTTATCACTGGCATAGCTATAAGGTGTGGCGAAATAGCAGTTGCTACCGGATCCTGGTTCCCGGGGGACCCAAAGGTCACTCTGCCATATAAGAAGACACCAGTATTAAATATGGCACATAGTAAGTGGGGGACCCTGTTGTAGATTTTTTATTGGGGACCAGGAGCTTCAAGTTATGTCAATGATGGTTATTAGAATGGTTGTACATATTGATCTTATGATGAACAATGAAGATGAACATAACATGATCACACTTTGACAATAAGTATTTTACTATTGGTGCTACAAAAGGCAAATTTGCACATCCTATAACTGGGGTCAATTTGCATTGTATACAATTGTCGGGGTTGTGGACATCTAGAGGGAATGTGAAGTTGGTTGGAAAATGGTTTCTTGACATACGCAAATGGATGGTTCCTAAACTGAAGGTGGATGTAGAAAAAAAAATATTACTTATATACTATCCAAATGTCTACAGATGTTCACCATGGCCCTATGCTTCTGAAGCCAATGGATATGTTTGACAATGAACAAGCTGAAAGCTGAATAAGCAAAGACTACTTATCTTCTGTGTAATTCTGGAATTGCCATTCACAGTTACCTGAAGTTAATCTTCATCAATATAAAGTCAGCGGTATTTTATAAGATACTTCATGGGTAAAACTGTATTGTAATTGTATCCAGAAACGCATTTCTGCTTTAGTTTATAACCTGACTTATTATACTTTATATAATTTTTGCAATTTATCCCAGATAATTTGCGTCAGAATATCAGAAATATATACAAAATGACAAAAAAAGATTACGTTAACTTACACTCAAATGTATTACATAACTTACAAGTAAAGTGCATTGACTGGATCAGCATCTGCTTAATAAGGACTCCAGATTGAGCACGAAAAGTTGCATTTAAGAGATCCAAAATTGAATAAGAGATCCAATCTTCTTTATATATTAAATGCGGCCACATCTTTCTCTTTGGACTAGATCTCCACGGATGTAAAAATTTGCAAACTTGCGTACAAACTGAAGATATTCAACAGATTGTATATTAATTGATACTTTTTTTTAGACGTTCTTAATTTTCAGTCTTTTTGCATACAATGTATATGATTTCCGCTAGATCAGTGGTGGTCAACCTGACATATTATGGGGGCCTCAATTGTAGACCATGACTCCATCAAAAGGCAGCACGTCACATTTAGGGTCAAGTCACGGCATAGGCACAGACATACGTATGACTTTTTAGACCACTGTATTCGTGGATGGTGTTTCCTCCATCTATTTTATTTAGTTAAAGACAGCTTTGGACCTAAAGAACACAAATACAGACATATAAAAAAGTCCATACATAGATAAATATACATAAACGTAACACAACACATCATTTGGAGATGGGTAAGATACCACAGTGCCCCCACAACAGAGGACACAACAGCATAGCTATTCCGTTATTTATGGTTGAGCACTTGGCAAACAGGAGACTTCATGCTTGATCATTTTCTTGGAGAAGGCAGCTGCGTCATATGAATTTTCCTTCCCCTTGGGGCAGCACATAAAGCACATGAGGGTCGCATGTGGACCTCAGGCTGCCAGTGGGGCTTTAGATGTATTATATCAGCTCATCATTACTTTATATATCATAAAACATATCTCCCATTATGTTATTATTTAATGTTATACCTCTTATTGAACTACTGCTAACCATACCAAGTTAATCGTTACCATCCAAAGCGTCAATGGGTTGTTAACCCAGCGATATAATATTTTCCGTTGAACAAAATCCATCATTACAGACCAGTCAACATGCCCCGGCCGAGAACGTATGTTTGACTCGTAGCTTTCTTTTTTAGTAATTTATGTTATTTATCAATCTTTAACTGAGTTTTCTACTTTTTTTGTACCTTTTTAATATGTCGCCTTATATGAACCGTGTTCAATTCAATAAAAATGATATATTTCCATCTTGTACTGGGAAGTCATTTAACACGCAAGCAAACACGCTTTTCGTCTAGTTAATTACTATTTTGATGTTCAGGAAGTTTTCAAAGAGCATCAATTCATTTACATTGGCTTAATGTTCTATAAGTAATCGCTAGTGAGTGATATCCGTACACTCCCAACCTCCTCGCACTTCCTACGGCAGGAGAACATTTTATAAACTCCCTTTGATATCAGCAAGGCATTGTTGGCAGAGAGTCTGCACAGGGTTGTGGAGCACGTAACTGACAGCCAAGCAGATAGGAAATATCTTTGACACTGCAATACTATTCAGTCCTTTACAAGGAACTTATATCATAAGTCACAGACTGCGTTCCCTGGGCTGAAAATTCAAGTGGAGATGCTCATCAAAGTTAACTACTATCCTTAAATATGCAAAGAGCAATTCTCAAGGATTTAGTCTTTGTTAGTATTTAGGCCCACCAACATTTTCTCCAAAATTCCCAATTGATTGCTAAACAACTGCTGATACCCATATCTGGACTTCAGCTAACTGCTCAACAACACACATACCTTCCCCATACTTTCCTCCACTATTCGTTATTTTGTATTCCATGTGCTCTGAGTCAATCAGATGTCTTTCCTCTACTGCTCCTCCTCCTCCCCTCTCACAGCATGCAGTCTTAGGCCCCATGCACACGGCCGTGCCCGTACTCTGCAAAAACGGACAGTACAATGAGATGTCCTGAGTTTTTGCAGTGCGGACTTGCGCCGCAAGGATCACACGCATCCGTGAACATCACGGCCATTGGGCCATATAAATGAATGAATGAGTCCTTGTGCTATCCGCAGAATTGTGGAGAGCACACGGACAAAAAATCATGGTCATGTGCAGTTGGCCGTAATAATTTGTGTTAACATTCAAAAATGTCTTACTAAATTATAGTAGATTATTTGGAGATCAACTCTGCAAAGCTGGGTTCACACTGTGTGTTTTTGTTGCATTACTAGCATAGATTTTTTTGGTTTTGCTCGATGAACTCCCATTAGGAGACATGGGAGTTTATCTACCAAAACAAGAAAACGCACTGTCTGAACCCAGCATAATAATTGTCTCAAGGGGAAAGTGATTGGTTCCAATCAGCTGCAAATGGTTCCAATGCAGCTTCTGCTGGACCCTTGGGGCCCATTACAGTTTCAGTACCTGGGGCCACCAGAGAATCCAGTACTATTCTATTGGGCCAGTCTGACCCTGCATACAGAAGACCATAGGTTAAGACAAACCAAACAGAATATGTGTATTCACTGGAAATTCCAAAAATGTGTAAATATATGGACGGACGTCTGATAGACCCTAAGGCCTAGTTCACACAGAGTTTTTTTGCAGGCAGAAAAAATCTGCCTCAAAATACCTTCCGGAATTTTGAGGCAGATTTTGAATCTGCCTGCGCTTTCCTGGCGCAGTTTTAGCGTTTTTCGACCATTGTCATTGACAGCAGGATGAAAAACGCTCGGAAACAAGCGCCACGGGTTTTTCTGCCTCCCATTGATTTCAATAGGAGGTCAAAGGCGGAGCCGTGGCAAAAAAAAAAGCTGCCTGCAATAAACAAAAGCCTCTGCTTCTATTTAAATCAATAGGAACCGATTTTGGCCATTTTTTGTCACTCATTCCGACGTGGCTTCTGCGTCAAAATCAGTGCCACAAAAATCTGTGTGAACTGGGGCTAAGACATCAGCCCTGTTTTTTTTTTTTTTTTTTAAAAAGGGAAGGGTCATCATAAGAAGATATTTTCCTACATGGCCAGTATCTCAGTCTGATGGTGGTATGGGGTGAAAATGTCAACCATGTATAGAAGCTTCAGACCGATGAAAAAATTATTTTCTGGATTCAGGAAACAATCAACATTATGGGAAATAATATTGGTGAATTCACTAATTTAATTATCAAAATGTACAACACTAAAAAAAAACAATAGTTCAATACATTAGATTTTGTTAATTAAAGCGGTGGTTTAGTATTAGAAAAAAAGATCTGCTTTCTTTCCTGACACAGTCCCACACTTTACTTGAATGGGGCCAGGTTGCAAAACCACACACAACCTACGGACAAGCAGATCTTTTTTTACTTAACCTTCTGGACAACCCCTTGAATAGGTCCCACGTGCTAGGTTTTTTGTACCATGTATCTGGCCTATAAGGCTGGGTTCACACGTGGCGGAATTTCACTTGAATTCCGCTGCGGACACTCCGCAGCGTTAATCCGCAGCGGAGCCGTTTCTCCATTGACTTCCACTTTTATTTAGCAGTGTTCGTTTAGACGATGCGTAAAATTCCGCTGCGGAGCATAGGCTGCGGAGCGGAATTTGGTGTCCGCAGCATGCTCTGTCTGTTGCGGACCAGTGGCGGACTGGTTGCGGACTCATGGCGGAATTTCTCCATTGACTTCAATGGAGATTCTAAATTCCGCAATGAAGTCCGCAGCTGTCATGTACATGTTATGTGTGGTGCGGATGCGTCTTGCTTTTTTGACATGACATTTCTTCATTCTGGCTGGACCTATGTATTTCTAGGTCTACAGCCAGACTGAGGAAGTCAATGGGGCTCACGGAATTACGGGAGCGTTGCTAGGAGACGTCAGTAAATAGTCACTGTCCAGGGTGCTGAAAGAGTTACGCGATCGGCAGTAACTGTTTCAGCACCCTGGACAGTGACTACCGATCACAATATACAGCAACCTGTCAAAAAAATAGAAGTTCATACTTACCGAGAACTCCCTGCTTCTGTCTCCAGTCCGGCTTCCCAGGATGACGTTTCAGTCTAAGTGACGGCTGCAGCCAATCACAGGCTGCAGCGGTCACATGGACTGCCGCGTCATCCAGGGAGGTCGGGCTGGATGCCGAAAGAGGGACGCGTCACCAAGACAACGGCCGGTAAGTATGACATTCGTTTACTTTCACTAGGGAAAGTGCTGTCCCTTCTCTCTATCCTGCACTGATAGAGAGAAGGGAAGCACTTTTACCGCAGTCCGCAGCAGCTAGTCCGCATCAATTTACTGCACATTTTGGGCAGATCCGCCGCAGAATCTGCAACGCAGATTCTCTGCGGCATTGATGCGGACAGCTGCGGAGGAAATCCGCCACGTGGGGGCATGCCCTTACACTTTGGCTATTCAGATTGCACATATTCCACTTTCAGTAACCCCTTGCAGTTATCCACAACTCTATAACCTTCAGCACCTTCAATGTATTTCATGAAGTCTTTAGAAGTTAGATGGTCGGTGTTGTTAGTTAGAATTAAAGTCCCAGGGTGCAGAATTCCAACCTCTGCCAAAGTCTTCAAGCCCTCGACGTGCTGGTCACATTGATAGTCCATCACCAAAAAATCCACCTCAAACACACCAAACTGGCTTTTCAGGGCATGAATGGCATCTAATGGGTGTTGACACAAGAGTTTGAACTGGAAGACAGGAGCAGAAGACATTAGTTGACAAAACAAAGTTCTCTGGGGAGTATCAAATGTCACAAAAGATTCGAAATTCTCCAGCGGTTTGTAAAAATTAGTCAACCTCTGATTTGTAGCCACCACATTGCTGTGTGCGCGTGGGCATTGCAACAGCCTTTGTGAGCAATATACAGGTTGCTGTAAACCTCACCTGTATTCCGCTGACAGTGCTCTATCCATGACACAAATCATTATAAGGAAAAGATTATAACTGTAATGCCTCATACACACGACAGTGTGCGCCGGCCTGGTCCCATCAGTGATCCGTGGAAAGATAGGACAAGTCCTATCTTTCCACGGATCGGAGAATCGGGTCAGTTTTCTCGGAACCGATTCACCCGCTAAAGTGAATGGGTCCGTGAAATCTATCCGGTGCCACTCGGATGCCGTGAAAAATGGCCCGAGTGGCACTCGGTCGTGTGCAACTGCACTAAAGGGAACAAAAACAACAATATCATCATAGCATCAAAGCAGTTCCCTATATAACACCATGTATTTAGGTCTGTGTCAATAAATTGTATAATATACACTATCTGTCCAAAAGTATGTGGACACCTGACCATCACACCTATTTAAGATTGTTGGACATTCAATTTCAAAAGAATGGGCGTTGATTTGGAGTTGGGCTCCCTTTTGCAACTATACCAGTCTCCACTCTTCTGGACAGACTTTCCACAAGATTTTGGAGTGTTGTGAATTTGTACGCATTGAGCCTCAAAAATATATTTGTGAGTTCAGGCCCTGATGTTGTATGAGAAGGTCTGGCTCGCAATAGGCACTCCAATACAACCTTAAGGTGTTCGATGGGGTTGAGGTCAGGGTTCCGTGCCATGTCTTTATGGACCTTGGTTTGTGCACAGGGGCATAGTCATGCTGGAACAGAAATCGGGATTCCCCAAACTGTTGCCACAAAGTTGGAAGCTACAATTGTCTAAAATGTTTTTGTAAGCTGTAGCGTTAACATTACCCTTCACTGGACATTAGAGGCCCAAACACTGCAAAACAATCCCAAACCATTATCCCTCCTCCAACAAATTTTATAATAGTCACTATACTTTTTGGTAGGTAACGCTCTCCTGGCATCTACAAAACACAGATTCGTCCGTCAGACTCCCAGATAGTGAAACGTGATTAATCATTCCAAAGAACACGTTTCCACTGCTTCAGAGTCCAGTGGCGGCATGCTTTACACCACTACATCCGATGCTTGGACTTGCACATGGTGGTCTTAGGCTTGTGTACCGCCACTCGATTGGGGCAGATCTAGCAGATCAGGAATTTTACGCACTGACTTGTGGCAAAGGTGGCATCCGATGACAGTACAACGTTTAAAGCCACTGAGCTCTTCAGTACCACCCATACTACTGCCAATGTTTATCTATGGAGATTGCATGACTGTGTGCCTGATTTTATGCACCTGTTTGCAAAGGGTGTGACTAAACCACCTGAACTCAGTAATTAGAAGTAGTTTCCACATACTTTGGACACATAGTGTATCTTTAGATGGGTCTGACGCAGAGCTCTAAATACACTTCTTTCCATACAGTTTGCATAGTATGCAGTATTTTGGAAGCTCCCCTAGTGGTAGTTGCAGGCAGACAGAATTGTATCATTTAAAGTGGTTTAATAGAAGCGAACAAGCTGCAGTACCAGTTTATATAAACAATAAAGAGGACACAGCGCTGATATGAGCTCCGCAGCCACTGTGCTAACCGGCTGGGGTACCGCACTGATCAAACAATAATGGCTTATCCTAAGGAAAGAATCAATGTTAAAGGCCAGGAGAGCCCCTTTAGCTCTTTGACTAGGCAGGCAATTTAGAGCTCTGTATAAAAAAAATTAGCTTCAACTATTGTACAAATATTTTATGGAATAAATTAGTACAGAATTGGACCTATTTATATTAAAAAAAATGGATCCAATGGTGTAATGGTGTTCCAATGGTGTAAGGTAGGTGCAGGCAATTACTCAATGATCAGACCAACCAATATTTATCTATTATTGGAATAGTCTAATAACACAATACATACAAAGATAATATAGAAATTGCAATGTCTGACAAATAAAGGACAAACATAAAAGAGATTATGGATCTAACTTCTACAGAGGTCGGATCCGCACAATTCTCGTTGACAGCCCGTAGTCGGTTGCTAAGGACAGTGTGCAGCAATTGATATTAGAATGCTGCAAATCCCAAAAAGTGGGACTAAACCTACACATTAAATAAAACAGAAAAACCTGAATTTTGTCCTTACCTGATTATTTTGGAAACCAGCAACTAAAATCATCTCCTCTGCTGATTCTGCCATGCTTTCTTCTTGTTCTACGGCATACAACATCCCTTCTGGAGGCAAAAAGGGCAAGAGACGTATGACAGAGTATCCACACTGTGTGCCCAATACAAGGGTTGTTCTGGGAAAACACTGTTTGGCTGCTTCCACTAGAAAAAAATCTTTAAAAATTATATTAGTTAATAATAAGACAAAGGCAAAAAAATAGAAAAACTAAATTTTTTGTTTTCTGGCTGACTTAAATATCAATCAAAGTGATCTAAATAGTGGCAACGAAATGGCTAATAAGCACAAAGCGTAATAATTGTTTAAAGGGGTTGGACAATCTCGTTTCTGTTAGAAGGTTTTCCTGTAAACAGGATGCCCTGTTACTGGGACCCCCAACAATCATCTGTAATTTGCAGGGAATCTGGCAGCAAGTGTTCAATATCCCTGCAGCACCACCACAGGGGAAGTAAAGCATTACAAGGTGCCCATTGAAATCAATGAACTGTCTCTGTAATGCACGGACGTGTCAGGACCTCCAGAGAAAGATATGCTCTTTGTAACCACTCACTGCTCTAACAACGAATAGACGCGGATCCTGAACACGGGACCCCCTCTACTAAGTCGGAATTTACTAGTATATTTGAAAATGGATTTTCTAAACCAGACAACCCCTTTAACCATATTGTCCGGGGCATAACAAGTTACCATGGTGTCCCATAGAAAAACGTGGAATGGATAATAACTTTGTCATGTGTTAGTGTAAGTATTTATTGGGTATAAACTAGTATTAAGTTGGCTATACACAAAGGCTGCCACAATAGTCTGATCTGAACCAACCCAGAAGCATTTATTGATAAAGTCAACATTTCCCTTGAATAGTTCATTCTTGGCTCTGCTCTACACCTGTGTGTAAAGCTGGTCATTCACATTAGATGTATGTTGGCTAAGCCCGCCAATTTCTGTGAGACATGCTGACCATCTAATATGTATGGCGGTGTATCAGCTCTTCCCTGATGGCAGATGTCGGGGGAGAGAAGAGTCGGACATGTTGAATTTCAACATGCCCAATCCTTTTGTTGATTATTAGATAAGCCGCTGCCAGGCAAGTCTGGCAGTGGCTTTCTCCCCGAGAACACATGCAAGTTTGGCCGAGCATGCATGTGTATGGGGGAGGCGTTCGGCCAACTGCTATCTATAATGTATGGCCAGCCTAAGTGACCTGCCGTCTTTCATATTTAGATGTGCTCTGATTAGTAGAATAATTTGCATATGATAATTCTATGTCTATTACATAGGTACCTTGCTCTACAGTAAACAGCAGCCCTTTCATCGCGCGATCTTTACTGGCGTATTCTTTAAATGCCTGCAGCACACTGTCCGGTTTTCCATGGGTGGATTCAAACAACACATATCGACATAGAGCTTGTGTCTTCACATTCCTACTCCAATGTGTGCCTGATGGTCGAAAGCGATATCTGTATAGTGCCCAGGCCACACCAACAGCCAATGGCACTAGTACACTGGTGACTAGGACAGAGTAATTTGAGGCCATAAAAAGTGGAAAGCTGAAATATTTAAAATGAATTATTTCACATTTCGTCCAATCCCAGAACCTAAAATTTTTACATTAATTGACTTTTCCAAGTGTTGTCAGATGACATCTATTTTCCCCCGTTGTCTAATGTCTGTTTGGCTTATACGTCGGTCACATCTGCGTCGGGACTCCGTTCATGGGTTTTGTCGGACCTTTCTGTCAGGGTAACCCATGAATGGAACCCTGATTGAAACAAATGGAAACCATAGGTTTCCGTTTGATTCACCATTGATTTCAATGATGACGATGCAAATGGTTTCCGTTATTTTGATGGAATGAATAGCACAGCCGACTACGGTATTAATTCCGTCAAAACGAAGGTACCTGCACAACGGTGACAAACGGAAACCATTTGCACCGGATCCATCACCATTGAATCCTATGTTTTCCGTTTGTTTCAGTCAGGATTCCGTTCAGGGGTTCCCCTTGACAGAAAGCTCCAACGGAACCCATGAACGGAGTCCTGACGCAGATGTGAACGAAGCCTTAGCGGTTATTTCTATGGATAAAGGGAGATAACTGTCTGGTATACACTTCCAATGCTGCTTATCTTGGGAAGACAATGGATCAGACATAAAATTTCAACCTGACTGACCTATTTTTCTCCAAACAAGAGATGTTCAGGACAGTCAGGATGACCACATACATAGATGTTAGATTATTTGAAGATTTAATTAAAATGGGTGGGATCTGCCAAGAAAAATGTCTATTGTCATCTTTAGATCAGCTGTCCAAAAATGGAATTTTAGTTCACAAGAAAATCAGAAAACCCCCTTAAAGAACCACCCTAATGTGAGGATGTATATTATGCCTGCATCCAGCTGAAAAGGACATGATCTCAGAAGCTGATTTTCTAAGAGCAGCCAGCTGACCGTGTTCTCAATGCTTCTCCCTCATGTCCTTTTCAGTTGGATGCAGGCACTATATATAGTCTGGCCTATTAGGACATAAGGAACTGAAAAGGGGGCCCAGCATGACTCTTGGCTCTGAAGAATTCTAGATATCAGCTAAAAACAATGGATATCCATTGTTTTGAAAGCTTTATCTGTAGTACCAAGCATTCGAGCTAACAGAGGGGGTTCCCCGCACCAGGTCCCCCTACGATGCAAGGTAAAATCAGTTGTCCAAATGTACAAAAAAAAAAACATTAAAGGGTAACTAAACGTTCAACAAACTTCTGACATGTCATAGTGACATGTCAGAAGTTTTGATTGGTGTGGGTCCTAGCACTAAGACCCCCACCAATCGCTAAAACAAAGCTGTAGAAGTTCTCGTGTGAGCGCTGAGCCGCTTAGTTTCTGTTCGGCTTTTTCCGGAAATCAATGTAGCGGTGTACGGGCTCAATAGAAAGTCTATGAGCCCGTACTCTGATACATCGGCTTTCCGGAAAATGCCGAACAGAAACGAAGCAGCTGACCGCTGACACTTCTCCTGCTTCGTTTTAGCGATTGGTGCGGGTCTCAGTGCTCGGAACTCCCACCAATCCGAACTTCTTACATGTCACTATGACATGTCAGAAGTTTGTATAACATATAATAAACAGAAAATCCAGGAAAAAACACAAGGAATTTAACAACAGTTAGGGTATGTGCACACACACTAATTACGTCCGTAATTGACGGACGTATTTCGGCCGCAAGTCCCGGACCGAACACAGTGTAGGGTGCCGGGCTCCTAGCATCATACTTATGTACGATGCTAGGAGTCCCTGCCTCGCTGCAGGACAACTGTCCCGTACTGTAATCATGTTTTCAGTACGGGACAGTTGTCCTGCAGCGAGGCAGGGACTCCTAGCATCGTACATAACTATGATGCTAGGAGCCCGGCTCCCTGCACTGTGTTCGGTCCGGGACTTGCGGCCGAAATACGTCCGTCATTTACGGACGTAATTAGTGTGTGTGCACATACCCTTAATGCAGTATCAGATTATAATAAATTGCGCATCAAATATTAAAAAAATTTATATTCTTCCATAATGCAGCAAGGTCTGTAGTTTTATTTAACAATAGTCAAAGTGAAGAACTACAAGAAGTTAGTAAAGCGAGAAATGACGCAGCTCAGGAGTGTACAGAGTTCAATGCGGCTGACAAGGAGAATGCATTGACTGCAGTGATTTTTTTTAAGCTGCTCAGAATGTTTCAATGAAATATTTCCATTCTCTGCATTGAAGCGTGAAAAGAAAGCATTAAAACTGGGCCCAGACCGTGCACTGTCCACATAATCTTGTTGTATGTTGTATGCGTTTCATGTTCTGTGCATTTAAATTCATTTAAAAGCTTCTTACCCTGTAAATGTGAGCTCCATGGAGCCTCGACTCGGAGGGGGAGGTAGTGTCAGATAAGCAGGAAGTGTGCGGCTATGTAGATCATACCTGTGATATATGTAGTCACCAGACACCGTCCAGCGCTGGTGTGCACTACAGGCCTAGGGGAGGTAGAACTCAGTTCTGATCTACCATGTTGTTATACAGCAGTGTTTCTTAACACCTCTTGCATACGACCAAGTTCGGGCTATAAAAAACGGTCCGAGTGTCGGCCGCATTTCCCGGCCCCACCGCGGTACAAGTGAACAGGACTCCTGGCATCATAGACCTGAACAAAATGATACAGTACAGGACAGCAGTTCCGTGGGGAGGCAGGGACTCCTAGCATCATAATGCCGTATAGTCGCGGTCTCTGCCGCAATTCGCTGCAAAATTGCGGAAAAAACGCGACATAACTACATTATACTTTGGGCAACCATGGGCCCCCCAGGTGCCTCAGGCAGCCGCCCAAGACGCCCTATGATGATCCGCCATTGCATAATCTGTTAGGGTGTATTCACGAAGAGAGAAAAGTACCGTGGCAATATTGTATGCAAGTACATTAATTTTTGCTGCGGTTTTATCATGATTTTGGCTTTCTATGTATTTTTTTTTTTTTTTAAAACATTTTTTTATTGGTTTTCCAACAAGCATCGTACAAGTTAAACAAAACTGTATATTAACAATCAGACAGATGACATCATCAACTCACGCAGGAGCGTATACACTGTAATATTTGAAACATTGTCACTCATCAGCATAACAGTGGTGCATTTATTCTGTCTCCCTTCCTTGGTAATACTGGAGTAGGTGTAAGTTAGAAAGATAAACATTTGTTGCATTACTATCTCCTTGAACTCATGACCGTATTACATTGACCCATATATGTTACTTCCTTAATACCATTATCCTTGCCTAGCCACTATGCGTTCCACTCCATCCTTATCGATGTACTTTTAAATTTCCCAAATTCCCTTTAATGTCTTCTGTGAGGTTTCTATGTATTTTTGATGCGGTTCGGTCATGGTGCCGCTCTCACTGTTCCTCTCCGTTTGGATTCACCCTGGGGTTTCCTAAGGACTTGATTGGATAACGCTTTAAGGCCAGGATCAAATACACAGTTTTGGTGCAGTTTTTTCTAGCCAAAGTCAGAAATGGATCCAAAAGGAAGGAAGGGTATAAAAAAAATGATTGATCTTTCTTTCGTGTCCACTCCAATGTTTGGCTAAAAAAACGTCGGTGGCATTATTCGCAGCAGCTTTTTTTTTTGCTTTTTTTTGTGTCTCTAAATTTTCATCCATTTCCAGTCCGTCTGTCCGTTTTTAATGGCCGTCTAACATCCCTTTAATGGCCATTAAAAAAACTGATGAATTTCATTGGTCAGGCTGTTTTTGTCCCAACCTAGACACTATTTACAGCTGTTTGATGATGCCACACAGCCTCCCTATAGATGATGCCACACATCCCCCTGTAGATGATGCCCCACAGCCTCCCTATAGATGATGCCACACAGCCCCCTGTAGGTGATGCCACACAGCCTCCCTATAGATGATGCCATACAGCTCCCTGTAGATGATGCCCCACAGCCTCCCTATAGATGATGCTACACAGCCCCCTGTAGATGATGCCGCACAGCCTCCCTGTAGATGATGCCGCACAGCCTCCCTGTAGATGATGCCGCACAGCCTTCCTGTAGATCAGGGGTCTCAAGCACGCGGCCCGCGGGCCGCATGTGGCCCCTGGGGCTGTCATCTGCGGCCCGCGGACACAGAGCCGCTAGTATCGGCTCTGCTCCGAGACTCTGGAATTCCCTGACATCGCTGTCCACATATGAACAGCGATGTCTGGGGCTTCCCCAGAGCCGGAGTCCCGGGCAGAGCGCTAGTACAGGCTCTGCTCCGGGACTCTGTGGAATTCCCTGACATCGCTGCCCATATATGGACAGTGTGTCAGGGTCTTCCCCAGAGGGGAGTCCCGGGCAGAGCGCTAGTATCGGCTCTGCTCCGGGACTCTGTGGAATTCCCTGACATCGGTGCCCATATATGGACAGTGTGTCAGGGTCTTCCCCAGAGCGGAGTCCCGGGCAGAGCGCTTGTACAGGCTCTGCTCCGGGACTCTGTGGAATTCCCTGACATCGCTGCCCATATATGGACAGTGTGTCAGGGTCTTCCCCAGAGCGGAGTCCCGGGCAGAGCGCTAGTATCGGCTCTGCTCCGGGACTCTGTGGAATTCCCGGACATCGCTGCCCATATATGGACAGTGTGTCAGGGTCTTCCCCAGAGCGGAGTCCCGGGCAGAGCGCTTGTACAGGCTCTGCTCCGGGACTCTGTGGAATTCCCTGACATCGCTGCCCATATATGGACAGTGTGTCAGGGTCTTCCCCAGAGCGGAGTCCCGGGCAGAGCGCTAGTATCGGCTCTGCTCCGGGACTCTGTGGAATTCCCGGACATCGCTGTCCATATATGGACAGTGTGTCAGGGTCTTCGCCAGAGCGGAGTCCCGGGCAGAGCGCTAGTATAGCCTCTGACATCGCTGTCCATACATCGACAATGATGTCAGGGGCTTCCCCAGGGCAGGACTCCCAGTGATGTTAGGAGAACTAGCGCTCTGCCCGGGACTCCAGTTCTGGGGTTGCCCCTGACATCTCTGTCCATATATGGACAGTGATGTCATGAGCACCTGACATCTCTGTCCATATATGGACAGTGATGTCATGAGCAGAGCTGGAATGCCAGGCTGCACTCACAACTCTACTATTATATCATGTACTTTACTCCAGTCACATCCAGAGCTGCAGTCACCACTCTAATGTAACATGTTATACTCCAGTCACATCCAGAACTGCACTCACAACTCTACTGTAACATCATGTACTATACTCCAGAGACATCCACAGCTACACTCACAACTCTACTGCAACATCAGTAGATGCAGATGCAAACATCTTGTCTTATACTCCAAACAAATCCAGAGCTCCAGTCACAACTCTACTGTTATATAATGTGCTATACTCCAGTCACATCCAGAGCTGCAGTCACAACTCTACTGTAACATCATGTCTTATACTCCAGCCACATCCAGATCTGCAGTCATAACTCTACTGTAACATAATGTCCTATACTCCAAATAAATCCAGAACTGCAGTCACAAATCTACTGTAGTTCGAGTGCTAGAAGCGGCTCTGCTCCGGGACTCCAGCTCTGGGCAAGACCCTGACATCACTGTGGTAGCATCTGCGGAGGGCACTGTGGCCTTATCTAGGGGTGTGTTGCATTATCTACAGAGGGCACTGTGGCAGCATCTACAGAGGGCACTGTGGCCGCATCTACAGAGGGCACTGAGGCAGCATCTACAGAGGGCACTGAGGCAGCATCTACAGAGGGCACTGCGGCAGCATCTACAGAGGGCACTGTGGCAGCATCTCCAGAGGGCACTGTGGCAGCATCTACAGAGGGCACTGCGGCAGCATCTACAGAGGACTCTGTGGCAGCATCTACAGAAGACTCAGTGGCAGCATCCACAGAGGGCACTGCGGCAGCATCCACCGAGGGCACTGCGGCAGCATCTACAGAGGGCACTGCGGCAGCATCCACCGAGGGCACTGCGGCAGCATCTACAGAGGACTCTGCGGCAGCATCCACAGAGGGCACAGCGGCAGCATCCACAGAGGGCACTGTGGCACTATCTAAAAAGGGGCTGCCCAATCTTGACATGTGTGTCTGCCAAACGCTGCTAACTGAGCCGTCGGACTGCATTTAGCGACACTTAAACTGGAAAGCTGGATTGTTGAAATAAGCATGTGGAGAAATATCTCAAATTTTAAACCTAGCGGTATTATTATAGTAATGTAGTATTGTTATTATAGTAATATAGTGTTATTGTAGTTCAAATAACTAATTGATTAATAATAATTTTGTATTGTATCAAATTTGAAAGTAATGTTGCCCGTCAACTTCCCATTTTTTCTATATGCGGCCCACTTACCCGGCCGAGTTTGAGACCCCTGCTGTAGATGATGCCGCATAGCTTCCCTGTAGATGATGACGCACAGCCTCCCTGCAGATGATGCCGCACAGCCTCCCTGTAGAGGATGCCACTAGGGGTGTTGCTAGGGTCTTAAAAGATAAGGGGCCCCGAGACATATTTACCCCCGCCTCCCGATATTTTTTATTATTTTTACATATATATCGGAGATAGCATATCTATAGGACTAAGGCTCGTATAGCTGAACCGCTGGATTGAATTGGATGCATTGTCTCAGCAGACAGTATCACACATGATACTTAGATACATGGCCCCAGCAGACCATATCACATATGATAGGCTTAGATACAGGGTCCGAGCAGATAGTATCACACATGATAGTGCAGCAATCCAGGGGAGCGTGTGTTGAAAGGATGGGAGTCGTAGTACACGGCAGGCTGTAGTCTACGGTACAGCCGGAGGTCCCTAGGGACTCTACCTTCTCCTCCCCCACTCCTCTTAGGTGGCGGTGGTGGTGGTCTTTCCCCTGGGGCAACACCCGATGCAATGTAGTGTCTCTGGCTGGTGTTGAGTGGGGTGCCCGTGATGGTGTAGTTCAGGGACCAGAGGACACGGATAGATGGTACAACTCACGTTTACTGCAGAATCCTAATATGCACAATACGTCCAAGATGGAGGCACAGTACTTGCGGTCCACTTCAGCCAATAGGGAAATGAAGGTGACTAGTTGGTTACCGTTTCTCTCATCCAGCAATACCTGGGCAGAGATTCCACAATTTCCAGCAGCAGTTGTATAGTTACAAGAATTAATTTTTGCAGTGATTTTGGTTAAATTGAGTGACTTAAATGGAGAACCCTAGACAACGCCGGCACGTGTTCTGGGTTCACACACCCTATTTACGGACGGAATTCGGGCGTTTTAACCTCGAATTACGTCCGAAAATACGGCTCCAAAGCGCCGGCAATCATCTGCCCATTCATTTGAATGGGTTTTATGATGTACTGTGCCGACGGTCATTTTTTTTACGTTCCGCTGTCAAAAGACGGCGCGTAATAAAAACGCCCGCGTCAAGGAAGTGCCTGTCACTTCTTGCGACGTACACTAGCGTTCAAAAGTTTGGGGTCACCCAGACAATTTGGTGTTTTCCATGAAAACTCACACTTATATTTATCAAATGAGTTGCAAAATGACTAGAAAATATAGTCAAGACATTGACAAGGTTAGAAATAATGATTTTTATTTTAAATAATAATTTTCTCCTTCAAACTTTGCTTTCGTCAAAGAATGCTCCATTTGCAGCAATTACAGCATTGCAGACCTTTGGCATTCTAGCTGTTAATTTGCTGAAGTAATCGGGAGAAATTTCACCCCATGCTTCCAGAAGCCCCTCCCACAAGTTGGATTGGCTTGATGGGCACTTCTTGCGTACCATACGGTCAAGCTGCTCCCACAACAGCTCTATGGGGTTGAGATCTGGTGACTGCGCTGGCCACTCCATTACAGATAGAATACCAGCTGCCAGCTTCTTCCCTAAATAGTTCTTGCATAATTTGGAGGTGTGCTTTGGGTCATTGTCCTGTTGTAGGATGAAATTGGCTCCAATCAAGCGCTGTCCACAGGGTATGGCATGGTGTTGCAAAATGGAGTGATATCCTTCCTTATTAAAAATCCCTTTTAGGCCTCATTTACACGAGCGTGTGCGTTTTGCGCGCGCAAAAAACGCTGCGTTTTGCACGCGCAAAAGGCACTTGGCAGCTCCGTGTGTCATCAGTGTATGATGCGCGGCTGCGTGATTTTCACGCAGCCGCCATCATAGAGATGAGGCTAGTCGACGCCCGTCACTGTCCAAGGTGCTGAAAGAGCTAACTGATCGGCAGTAACTCTTTCAGCACCCTCGACAGTGAATGCCGAACACAATATACACCAACCTGTGAATAAAAAAAGACTTTCATACTTACCAAGAACTTCCTGCTTCCCCCAGTCCGGGCTCCCGGCAGTTGCCTTGGTGACGCGTCCCTCTCTTGTCATCCGGCCCCACCTCCCAGGATGACGCCGCAGTCCATGAGACCGCTGCAGCCTGTGATTGGCTGCAGCCTGTGCTTGGCCTGTGATTGGCTGCAGCTGTCACTTGGACTAAACTGTCATCCCGGGAGGTCAGACCGGAGTTATCGGTAAGTCAGAACGTCTTTTTTTTTTTACAGGTTCATGGATTTTCGGAGCGGAAGTCACTGTCCATGGTGCTGAACCAGTTTAACGCTTTCAGCACCGTGGACAGTGACTGTCTCCTGACGTCGCGTACCCGAACATTTTTTACCGGTTTCGGTCAAAACGAGTTTGGCCGAACCCGGTGAAGTTCGGTGCGCTCATCTCGAATTTGACACTCCGTTTGGATGTTTGTAAACAGAAAAGCACGTGGTGCTTTTCTGTTTACATTCAGGAGTTTGACAGCTCTTGCGCGAATCACGCAGTTCGCACGGAAGTGCTTCCGTGCGGCATGCGTGGTTTTCACGCACCCATTGACTTCAATGGGTGCGTGAGTGCGCGAAAAACGCACGATTATAGAACATGTCGTGAGTTTTTTTCTGCGCGCACGCGCTGAGCGCAATTCACGCATCGTCTAAACTGCCCCATTGACTAATATAGGTGCGTACGACATGCGTGCAAACCACGCGCGTCGCACGCGCGTATATTACGTTCGTGTAAATGAGGCCTAACCTTGTACAAATCTCCCACTTTACCAGCACCAAAGCAACCCCAGACCATCACATTACCTCCACCATGCTTGACAGATGGCGTCAGGCACTCTTCCAGCATCTTTTCAGTTGTTCTGCGTCTCACAAATGTTCTTCTGTGTGATCCAAACACCTCAAACTTCGATTTGTCTGTCCATAACACTTTTTTCCAATCTTCCTCTGTCCAATGTCTGTGTGCTTTTGCCCATTTTAATCTTTTCCTTTTATTAGCCAGTCTCAGATATGGCTTTTTCTTTGCCACTCTGCCCTGAAGGCCAGCATCCCGGAGTCGCCTCTTCCCTGTAGACGTTGACACTGGCGTTTTGCGGGTACTATTTAATGAAGCTGCCAGTTGAGGACCTGTGAGGCGTCTATTTCTCAAACTAGAGACTCTAATGTACTTGTCTTGTTGCTCAGTTGTTTCCGCGCGGCCTCCCACTTCTCTTTCTACTCTGGTTAGAGCCTGTTTGTACTGTCCTCTGAAGGGAGTAGTACATACCGTTGTAGGAAATGTTCAGTTTCTTGGCAATTTCTCGCATTGAATAGCCTTCATTTCTAAGAACAAGAATAGACTGTCGAGTTTCACATGAAAGCTCTCTTTTTCTAGCCATTTTGAGAGTTTAATCGAACCCACAAATGTAATGCTCCAGATTCTCAACTAGCTCAAAGGAAGGTCAGTTTTATAGCTCCTCTAAACAGCAAAACTGTTTACAGCGGTGCTAACATAATTGCACAAGGGTTTTCAAGTGTTTTCTAATCATTCATTAGCCTTCTAACACAGTTAGCAAACACAATGTACCATTAGAACACTGGAGTGATGGTTGCTGGAAATGGGCCTCTATACACCTATGTAGATATTGCATTAAAAAACAGACGTTTGCAGCTAGAATAGTCATTTAGCACATTAACAATGTATAGAGTGTATTTCTGATTAATTTAATGTTATCTTCATTGAAAAAAACTGTGCTTTTCTTTCAAAAATAAGGAGATTTCTAAGTGACACAACTTTTGAACGGTAGTGTAATTGGAGCCGTTTTCCATTGACTCCATAGAAAAACAGCTCCAATTATGTCCGTAATGGACGCAGCGAAAAACGCCTGCAACATGCCATTACGTCTGAAATTCAGGAGCTGTTTTCTCTTGAAAACAGCTCCGTAATTTCAGCCGTAATGGACGCTGCCGTGTGAACATACCCTTACACTTCTCCTCAGAGGCAGAACACACAGCTTCTGAGGAGATGAAGGAATATTGCTGTGGAGTTGTGGTGAAAGTTGGTATGAAGATAGATAATTCTCAGTCTCTTGTCTACATTGAGGCTGTGGTAGGCTCAGCTAACAGGGCTGAGGCCTATCTCCTTCTGGAAGGTGTAACAGTGTATAGACACCCTAAAAACAGGTCCTATGCTTAGAGCAGGCAGGACTCAACTCACTAAGACCCCATGCACACGACCGTAAAAACGCCCGTAATTATGGACGCATAGACTTCTATTGGTCACGGATACCTTCCCGTTTGCGTACAAGAAGGTGCCCGGACCATTGAAAAATATAGAACATGTCCTATTTCAGGCCGTAATTACAGCACGGGCAGGCCCATAGAAGTCTATGGGGCTCCGGTAATTACGGGAGCATTGCTAGGCGACGTCCGGGGATTTACATTTTTGAAAAAAAGCAGAGAAAATGGCGTCTGAGCGATCATGTGACCCTTTTAAGGGGTTTGGACATGATTTTGACATAATTTCCAGCCCCCCTTTTTTTACGGATGACAACGAACCCGTATTTATGGGCACGGGTCCGGTTAAATACGGGTTAAAAACGTGTGACAAAGGACTCGTATTTACGGGAGGGAAAAAATACGGTCATGTGCATGGGGCCTCACTGTTTTCTGACAGAGCTCTATGGTTAAAGCAGGCTCCACTTTCTTCCAAACACATCAAAGATGCAAAATGCTCCCTCTAGTGGCTCAAAACTACAACCGTCACATACTATTTGCATGGTCAACAGCACATAATATGGAAAATAACAAAACATGTCAAATACATTTAGACAGGAACCAGAAGGGAATCTTCTGGGATGCTGAAATAGGCTTAGATACAGGGCCCCAGCAGACAGTATCACAGATGATAGGCTTAGATACAGGGCCCCAGCGGACAGAATCACACATGATAGACTTAGGGCTCATTCAGACGAGAGTGATTCTTATCCGTGTGCTGTGCATTGAAACAACGCACAGTACACGGACCCGTTGATTTCAATGGGGCTATTCACACATGCGGGAGTTTTCACGCAGCAGGTGTCCGTTGCCTGAAACTCACCGCATGTCCTGTATTGGTGCGTTTTCACGCACCTATTCGCCCATTGAAGTCAATCGGTGTGTTGAAACCACGGACAGCTCACAAATGACATCTGTGTGCAGTCTGTGTTTCACGCATCAGTTACATTGAAAAAAACAACAAAAAAGTGTTTACAAGTGCGTGAAAAACACACACCACACGCAAAGCACACTGATGCAAAACGCAACGCATATGGACAGATGTACGTGCGTTTTTTTACGCACGTAAATCTGTCATGCTCGTGTGAATGTAGCCTTAGATACAGGCCCCAGCTATAAGTATCCTTGTACTAAACCCAAGCAAAGTTATGTCTCGGAGCTCTAATCAAAGACACCTGTAGGGCGTTCCCCACACAATGCCCCCTGTATATAGTGTCACAACCCCCCTGTATGGTTCCACACACAGCCCCCCTGCCGTACATCCCCCTTGTAGACAGTGCCATGCAGTACCCTGTAGGTAGTCCCACATACCCACCTTTTCTCAGCAGACAGTATCATATATATATATATATATATATATATATATACACACACACACACACACACACACATATATATATATATATATACACACATATATATATATACACATACATATATATATACACATACATATATATACACATACATATATATACACATACATATATATACACATACACATATATATACA